>NC_037670.1:145589321-145889321 GCF_003255815.1 Theropithecus gelada | reverse complement strand
AGATCATCTATATTCTTCTCTTCGCAAGATTTTCAACAGAAGGTTAAACATTTATTCTAAAACACTTACTGGTTCACCTGAGCCATTGTTTATAAGTTTTTGGTCTATTCCTTTGTGGGGGGCGGGGGCACTTTGCAGAGGGAGTGGATACATTTACATTGTAATCATTGGTGATCTTTTGAAAAATTGGTCATTCTTAGTATTGTAGAATTCATGTGGATCACCTCTCCCTGCACCCCAATTTTGTTTCTTTTTGTTCCTTTTTTTTCCTTTTCAAAATGTAAGTTTAACTTGATTACTTAAAAATCTGGGATACTTTTCTAGTTGCAGGTAGTCATGTAAAAATCTCCCTTCGTTCGTGATCAAGTCATACCCACGTCTAAAGCTGTATAACAGGAGTGTGTGTGTGGGTGTGTGTGTATGTGTTTGTGTGTGGGTTAAAATGGTGATTTCTTTTAAAAGAGTGTATCTTCTAGGATTCAGTATCCTGCTAGTATTAAATACTTTCTCAAGTTAGTAACTGGATTTTTCTTTCGAGCCTTTAGTGTTAAAAATACCAAATTTTGTTAAAGTTACAATATTTCTAACACAATGATAGCAGCTCAGATATCCTACTGAGTTTTTAAATGTTAGTATTTTTTCAGATGCAGTCATCTTATTCCTTTCCGTTTTGTTATTTCAGAAATGTAGCCAGCTTTGCAAAGTTTTGTGTGTAGTTGCATTCAGGGGAGACAGGGTACTTGACAGCAGTCTGTATATGCAATAGTAATAACTTGTTATTAAAGACAAGGTTTTTTAAAGCTTAATATTTGGAATTTTAGAAGTTTGTTAAGCATTAAATGTACATTTACCTCACTCTTTTTTAAGCCTATCATAAAAACAATCCCTTATAAACACCCACATAAAGGAAATAGTAATGTCAGTTTTTTCCCAAGAACATAATTTTATAGTTACTGAAGTATAATATAGTAAGATTAATTTTTATTGGTTTCTTTACATTCCCTGGGGTTGGTTTGGAAACATAACAGCGTCTAGATTGATTTCCAACTTTGCTATAGATGGATAGCTTCATCTACAGGAAGGGAAGGACTTTTTTCTTCCTTTTGAAGAGGATCCATTCTGTTGTTTCTCATGGAATTATGCTTCTTTCCATGGAGAGCAGATTATGAAACTGTTTGATGAACACGTATGGAGCATAGAAATTAGGATTGTTTCATCTGTCCTACTTCCGTAGTAGTGCTTCTAAGAGGACCTCTCGAAGCATGTGGAAGTTGTATGTCCTGCACATAGCCCAGCAAAAAAAGTTGGACTGTTAGGGCCTGGTTGGGAAAGGTGTTTATTCCTTTATTTTTAAATTTTGTATTTTTATTTCTTTTTATTAAGGGTTGACAAAGTACAACCTCTAGGCCTCTGTGGCCCACAAGCCACAACTGGTTTTCACATTTTTAAGTGGGTTAAAAACAATCAAAAGAAGGATAATTTTGTGACACATGAACGTTTTATGAAATTTAAATTTCAGTGTCCATAAAGAAAGCTTTATTAGAATATAATTAGACCCATTCGTTCACATGTTGGCTATGGTTGCTTTCTAGCTACAACTGCAGAGTGGAGTAATTGCAATAGAGATTGTGTGGTCCATAAAGCCTAAAAATATTTACCATCTGGCCCTTTTACAGAAAAGTTTGCCAACGGTTGCCCTGTTTTACTCACATAAAAGTAGTTATTTATAGCAAACAGGTTTTTTAAAAAATACCATGCTTTTGTTTGTAAATGTAACGTCAGAGTAACCTACCCTAGTGACTCTTTTAGTTGTAGCATTCTTTTGATTTTGCTATAATCTCATTTTTCTCTTCTACTTTAAATGCTCTGGGGATAAAAATTTAATTTTTTTACATTCTGTTCTTGAGCTGGTCTGTATTAGTCTGAGTTCTATAGAAAAATAGAGCCAATTATATATATGTGTGTGTGTGTGTATATATAGATACAGCTCTAGATATATAGGCATATATTCTTTATACATATGGAGATAGCTTTATTTGTATACAGGTGTATGATTTTTTTTTTGTGTGTGTGTGTGTGTATACATGTATATGTGTGTGTATGTTATAAGGGATTGCCTCATGAGGTTATGAAAGGTGGGAAGTCCAAGATCTGACAAGCTGGCAAGCTCTGACAGTCCAGGAGAATGAATGGTATAGTCTGGTCTGAGTCTGAAGGCGTTGTCTCAGTTTAAAGATAGGCAAAGAAGGCGAATTCTCCCTTACTTATTAGAATCCCTTATTAGAATCATGGGAACTTTCTAAGTTGGTTCAGTTAAAATTGTCATTTGTCCAGCACTGAGTTGAAGTTGGATTGAATTGAATGATAGTTTCTCTATTTGTAGAGGATAACTTGTATTTTCCTCTGGTTTAATTAAGTGCTGTTTGTTAAGTATGTACGTCAAAGGGTGTATTTGTACGTTTCATTTTCTTGTATCATTTCCATTTCAAGCAGGGGTTCTAATACACAAGCTTAGTCATTTTGACATACTGTTAAATTGCTGGAGTGGATAGTCTGCAGCAATTCCCAAAGCAGTTTGCAAAAGCCAAGTTGATTGGCATGACATTTTGTCAACAAGCCTCTTATATTAGAGTGTGTCAGCGAACAGCTGGAGTGAAAAGGAAGTGGATTTGTTTGTAGTGTGAGCTTCTTACTTACCCTTCATGTGACCCTTGCGAAATCCCCTGATCTTATCTATGCTGCTGTTTTAATACCCCCAGCAACTAGAGGCTGGTGGGAAGATTACATAAAATAAGGATGTGTGTGAATTGCACTGACATATAAGTATGTATTCATACTTGGTTTATGTTAACTGGCAAGACATCCCCCTCCTGGTAAATAATTTTTTTATGACGAATTTTATCAGTATAGAATGATGTTTCTGTGGTTTACGTGATTTAGTCCACTTCTCAAGGAAATAATGGAAGTATCACTTGACCTTTGATTTCACTCTGTTGTTCCTGAAGTTAATTGATTCTGGAACAATGACTCCTTATTCACATAGTAGCTTGATTTCTACCTGAGTAACAAAACTTCACCAAATTAGAGTAGATCGTGGGGCCAAAGGAATGTTTAAATTGTAAACCATGTAAAGAAGTTTAGTACGTCCCCCTGAGGCCCTAGTTCAGGCGCTCTTTCCAGCTTAGTGTTTCATTGCCCAGGGGCATCGTGGTGGCTGTCCTTGCTGTTGAATCTTAGGTGATTATGAACCTTACATATTAGCAGCTGGATTTGGTTCAGTGACATATATTTATCAAAAACACTAAAACAAATTTTGGCCTATGTAACACATTTTGGAGCAAATGTATAAATGTACTATCCAAGTTGAGTTTTGGGTTTGTTTTTTTTTTCCATCCTAAAAATATCCTTCTATGACTCATTTTCTGGTTTGGGTAAGTGGCTCTAATATCTATATTTCTACCTTTTAATGAACATACTTATATATAAGCCCTTTCACCTGTTGCCTCTAGATTTAGAGTTCTGAAATTCTAGCAAAGGCCTTTTTCTCCCTTTACTGTTGTGTTCCTTTTCTCTGGACCTGTTCAATCCTTTTTAAATTATTGATGGTTTTCAGCCCGAAGTTTCTATTAAGTTTTTGCTTCCCTCCTCCCTATAAGATTATTGTATGTAAATATTTTCTTTGCTTTTACATATCCCCTCTAAGAAGACAAATAGGAATGATTTAGAATTAGCACATTATCATCATACATAGATGCTCCTTGATTTGCTCTCAAATATGTTCAATACTCCTATGCTGATTTAGGTTCTTCAATCATTAGTTTGCTCTTAAGGAAATTAATTGAGGCATGTTATGACTGAGATTTAATTTAATGAGATTTTAATTTAGAAATTTTACTAAATGTGAATTATCTGAGAAATTTTAACTGAGAACAGTTGTATTCAGCTAGACAATCATCATTGCTTATATTGTGGTCTTAGGGATGAGTTTAGACCCAGGCTTGTTGGGAGATACAAATAGGTGGCGGGTACATGCAGCAGCCACCATAAGGTGTGGCCTGAGCAGACCATGGAAACAGTGAGATAGAACATAAAGTACCTGGTGTGTAACTTCTTATCACACTTTCAAAGAAATTTTCCTAGGTCACACTCAGGTAAGAGTGAAGTTATTCTGGAATGTTAGCTGGCAGTAAAAGCATGTATGTGTTGTGAAAGCTGAGTTCAATTTTGCCAGAAGCCAACAGAGGATTTATAACCAGTTGGGGTTTTCATTTAAAAAGCTGAGGGTTTTTTTTTCTGCTTTTATGTGATGGTTTGTACATACTTCAGTACCTTGTTTCCTTTTAGTATTTTCCTAGCCTGTGGCTAAGTAGTTAAAATAAATATATAACATTGACTTTTTCTATTACGTGGAAGGTGTTCAGATAATTAACAAAGGAAATCAGTAACGCACAACTCAGTTTAAGTGTCATTTTTTCTTTATGGTATGTTGTGCAGAAGAAAGAGAGCTAGCCTAAGAGCATTGGACTTCTGGGTGCTGTCCAGACTCCCCCGCCCCCCAGAGCCCCCCGGAAGCCCACCTGCCTAGTCCAGTGAACAAAAAAAGTGCATGTCTCACTTCTTTTCAGTGTCCTTCAGGGATGTGCCATTATTATTATTTTCTTGACACATTCTGTGAATTGCTAGATCAGGCAACAATATTGAAACATAAATATCAAAATACAATCTAAAATAGAGAGATATGTACTCCTGGCAAATGTGATTCATCCATCAAAATTTCCTTTTGAATTCCATTCCTTTACAATAGATTGAGTTGACTGTGGAAGCTCTCCAGCTAAACTTGAAGATGGCTTTCTTATCAAGCTTACTTATTTTTTCATTTTCTTTTCAAAATGTCACCTATCTTGAGTTATTTCTTAGGAGGAAAACACCCATGCACATACAGATTTTTTTTTTTCCAGCATCCGTTTCTTGTTGATATTACAGTAATATCAAAGAACAGTTGATCCATTTGATTACTCTGTCAATCATGATAATTGCTGGGATATTTACAAGTGCAATTCTGTACTTCTTAACATATTATTTTACAAACTTAAATTGAAAAACATGAAGAGGTCCCTGGTATTGAAATAGGAAGCCCTTGCTGTAAATGCTTATGGTAGTGGCACTTGTGTCATATCAAAACTGAAGCGGCATCATGTACTGGAGTGAGCCAGCTGACCTGAATTCTAGCCCCATGTCCACAAATAATTTGTTCCACAACTGGATAAGCAGCGTAACCTCTTTGGACATCATCTGCAAACTGAAGGTTTGGAGCTGAATATCAAAAGTTTCTTATAGATGCATAATCCATGAGAATAAGAAGGCGTTCTCTTCTATTCACAAGCTTGATAACACACTTTTACTCTTTGGTCATTCAGTTAGAGAGCTGAGAACACAGAAGGATAGGACAGACCCTCCTTGAGGTCTTATGGTCCAGTGGAAGGAGACAGGCCCAGTGATGAGATTTTTTTTTTTTTAAATGCCAATGTTGGCATAGTACTTAGAAATGTCATAAAATTTACTAGTTTATATGCCCCATTTCAAACTCAATCTAAGGAGGAATGTTTGTTCTAGAGCTAATGATATTTGCTTTTTGTTTTGATTTTTTAGGAGCATATTAATGAAAAGTGCCATAGACTGAAAAACCAAACATGAGGGTAGCAGGTAAGATATTTAATTTAGTAGAAGTAATTGTACTTTTTGTGTAACCTGTTTGTTAAAGAATGACTGAAGGAGAGGTTAAATAATCTTTCTCCATATTGAGAAAGTTAAGCTGAAATATAATAAACTAAATCATCCAGCCCTTCATTTTTAGGTAGTTGGCTGATCACAAATTGGACATTTAGTCAATATTACATAAGTGTTTTGTTGTTGTTGTTCACGTCTTTTGTTGAAATTACACATTGAGCATCTTAAATCTGAAAATCTGAAATGCTCCTAAATCCAAAACTTTATGAGCAGCAAAACATGATGCTCAAAGGAAATGCTCATTTGAGTATTTAGGGTTTCAGATTTTCAGATTTGGGATGTTCAGCTGGTAAGTATGATGCAAATATTCTGAAATCTGAAAAAAAAAATCCAAATACTATATATAACGCCCATATAAAGAATGGTTTGACAACCTAGGGAGGCTGATTTTTGTTTTTGCTATGTTCTAGCTTCTTGAGAAAAATGAGTTATAAAGTTTTAAAGTTTAAATGTCTCTCATGTATGTACTTAAGATGTGTGTGAAGGATTCGATAAAATACATGTTTTTGCTCAGTATTTGTTCAAGTTTAATCTGCATAGGTGAGATTATGTGTAAGAACTTTAATCTGTTTATTAAGCAGCATATTGAGAAAATTGAAAAACACCATTGGATGTTCATATATTAAGGTAGTTATATTTAAATATTCTAAAAAGACACGTTTATAAATAACTGGAGGGGCTGATGACCTCTTCCTGTGTGTGTGGTAAAAATAAGTCTGTTTTTCCCCACCCTTCCCATCAACCAAAACCCTAGAAGAAATGCATACTTTACATGGAAATTTCTACTAAGCTTGGTGCCCAACATAGGTAACTTGTAATTTCTCAAAATCAAGATAGTTTTTTTCTTAATTATCATCTCACCAGCAAACCAATTATTTTCCTAAAGGAGCATCTCTTAGAAATGCCTAAAGTCAAGCTGGGTGAACAAACCAGTCTTCATACTGTGGTCATAATTGTGTAGAATCAGGCGCAATTGATTAAACATCATGATTATTAAACATAACTGAGGGCTGTTACAAATGCTTTTGTAGAAACTTGAAAAACTGAATCTCTTGTGAAATTATAAAGCATTTTTTAAAAAAGTAACTGTACAATTGTTGAAGAAAAATATTCTCAGAAACGAAGAGCTTGTTTGTGGTTTAAATAAATGTGTTGCAGTGTCTTTCTGTGTGCGTGTGTGTGTGGGCGGGGGGGGGGGGGTTGTTCTTTGAGTACAGCAGGACTTACTATTTGTGATTTCATGTCTCCAGATGATTTCTAAAGTACATTATTTAAGCATGGCAATTTGAAATAAAGTAACTGTTTCTCACGTAATTTTAAATTCATGTTATTTGAAATTAAGTTTGTCATTTAGTCCGTTTCTCTGATTCTGACAATTCCCGAGTTAATTGATGAGTAATTATTCACTGCGTGCTTATTTTGTGTTTGGCACTGTTCCTAGTATAGGTCTTAAGGGAACTGCCTTGAATGAATGAATAAGGATAATTAGGTATTAGTTTATTGCTCTTAACTAATCTCTTCTAATTTTTTTTTTAATCTGATTGCTTTTAAATATTTTCATAGCCATTCTTCTTACAGTGAGGCATGAATGTCTGCAGTTTGTACTTTTTGGCCTGTGAAAAACTGGAACACACTCAGAATAGTGCTGTCTGGGACTAAGAGGAAGAGGGAATCTTATGGAAAACTAAGAATGGGAATTGTGGTTGGTATGGTTAGGCTCCATCAAGTCCAGAATGGGATGCTGGTTCTGGACTCAGGCCAGCTTTGGGGGTGATCTCTATAACAGAAGTTCCAGAACTCTAACCCCATGGAGACTCTGCTAGTTTCTCCACTTCTGACTTTTGTCTCGCTTATAGCTTTTCTTTCCTCCTAGTTCCTCTGATGGTTCAGTATAAGTGAATAGGTCTTGGTTTAAGACTCAGTGTTGCTGCTGACTAGTTATATGACCTTAGGCAAATAATGTAAAATTTTAGCCCTGTTTTCCTTATTTGTGAAAGGAAAATAATGCCTTGAAATGCTATGCAAATCAGATTATACTTATAAAGCAATTAGTTCTACAGAAGACACTAAGTAAACAGTGTATGTGAGTATTATATATATATATATTAAAAATGTTTGTATATAGCTTTTTAAAAACTTTTAGGCTCAAGGGTACATGAACAGGTTTGTTATCTAGCGAAAATAAATTGAGTGTCACAGGGGTTTGGTGTACAGATTATTTCATCATCCAGGTAGTAAGCATAGTACCTGATAGGTAGTTTTTTGATCTTATCCTCTTCCCACCCTTCACCCTCAAGTAGTCCCCAGAGTCTGTTGTTCCCTTCTTTATGTTTATATGTTCCCTTCTCAGTGTTTAGCTTTTGCTTATAAATGAGAACATGTGCTATTTGGTTTTCTGTTCCTGTGTTAGTTTGCTTAGTGTAATGGCCTCCAGCTTCATCCATGCTGCTGTATATAGCTTTTTTTCATGTAACCTTACATTTAGCTTGGTATAGAATTTAGAATATTTGTGTTATCGTCTTGGTGTTTTAATTTTTCAGTTTTGAACAATGAAATGTTCATATGATTGTTTTATGGGACAGGGAAAAGTTATCTCTGGTTGCATGTGCCTATGATTGCTAGAAAATAAGATGTTAAGACTATCATGTGACATGTAATTTTTGAGCTCTTGGTCTTAGTCTTAAATGATCAAGAAGGACTATGCCACCTGTTACCATTTATCTACTAGCAAACAATTGTTGATAGTGTTACTGTATACAGTGCACTCTGCTAGATCCTGGGGAGAAGAGTTCAAAGCCTAACAGAATTTTCTCTCTTATGCACTAAAAATATAGGCAACTTGTAAGTTGCTCTTGAAAATAGGAAGCAGATTTTGGAGGGGACAAGGTAGAAAATGGAAAAGGGAGGCAGGGATTGATTAGTATTATAGTTAGACTTCCTCATTGCTCTTTCATTTCTACATTAATAGTGTTGCTTTTGGATTTTTTAAGACTTTATTATTTTTAGAGCAGTTTTAGGTTCACAGCTAATTTGAGAGGAAGACGCAGAGATTTTCTACATATTCCCTGCCCCGCTCCCCACATAGTCATCAGTAGAGTGTTTCTAAACAGAAATGAGTAGGCTGTGAGAAGCGGTGGCTTTCTGAGCATCATAACTTCATTGAAGAGTCTGCCCACTTGGAGCTTTCCATGTAACCGTGTTATGAAGCATATGTGATAGATACCAAATTATATCCTGCAGGAATGGAGAAGGCCTGTCTTAAGGTACTAAGGTGTTAAGTATGAAGAGGAAGGCTTTGTTGATCACCATACCAGGAGAGCCTACATAGCTCCAGGAGATGTGTTGGTTAGCGATAGGACAATAAATCTGTAACATGTCACTTGAGAATTCCTTGCTTAGTGGACATTGTGGCCTTAGCATCCCCAGAAGGTCCACTGTTTTTGAAAAATCCTATATGGTATTGCTCCTTATTTTTGTGAAGGATAAGGAATCTGCCATTCAACAAACTTGGTGATGTTCCATTAGTCATGACACGTTTTTGTTGTCAGCAACTAGTGGGTAATTTTTTTGCATGTAAAAGTAGGCAGATGGTTCAAGCAGTCCTTTGTCTAGATAGCTAGAAAATCTGAGAATTCTTTGGTCAGGAAAATTCTTTCTCTTGATGAATTGTTTGTATAATTTTTGTGTAGCTTATGTAAAATTAAGATCTAATAGATACAAAGTAGAAATTTATTAACCTTAAAAAAATTTATAAACGTTTTTCATAGAAATGCAGAATAAATGTTCTGTGGGCTTACAAAGTTATGCTGAAATATTTCTGCCTTTTAGGTGCTGCAAAATTGGTGGTAGCTGTGGCAGTGTTTTTACTGACATTTTATGTTATTTCTCAAGTATTTGAAATAAAAATGGATGCAAGTTTAGGAAATCTATTTGGTAAGTTTTATTTTGTTCCTTTCTTAAATCTTATTTTTGATGTGGCCTAAAGCTTTATCAGTTACCAGCACTGAGTCACTCAGTGCTAGAAAAGGAAATGTAATTGTTACATATCCATAAATGTGATTTGTTAGAGTATTTTACAGTATATAATAAGATATCTTGGAATTAATTTAGTATAAAACATGAATCTTCTTTCTATTCAACATTTTGAATATATGTAATGAGTATTTTACACATTTTTAGGGGCATTAATCATGGCATTCTAAGTGCACATTCTAAAACATAAAATACCTCCAGGCTTAAATTGTTTTCCTGTTTGAGCTGGCTGCTAGAAAACTTGAAGCCAAATCTAGCCCTCAGTTAACCATATGATTAGGAGTCACAGTAATGCATTTTAGATACCAGCCATAGAAATCCATCTTGCAGCTGGCTGTGGTGGCTTGCACCTGTAATTCCAGCTACTCAGGAGGTTAAGATGGGAGGATCACTTGAGCCCAGGAGTTCCAGGCTGCAGTGAGCTATGATCATGCCGTACTGCACTCCAGCCTGGGTGACAGAGTAAAACCTCATCTCTTAAAAAAAAAAAAGAAAGAAATCCATGGTGCTTTCTTACCCTTATTTTCCCTCTGTGGCATTCTTTTTCTAACCCACTCATTTAATGTTGCCATACTGTAAATGTACCATTATAAGGTACCTTAACCCAGTTTTTTAACAGAATCCTTACGTTCATAAAATAACATTTGAAATGTTTTCAGATGAACCAGTTATACATAGTGCTATTGTAGATGATTGTGTGTGAGTATCTCATTGAATCTCAAATAATTGCCAAGTATGCATTTCTTTTCTATAAATATACCATGATGAGACTGAATAATAGAATTTAATTTTGACATATTAAAGTGGAAAACAATTATTTAACCAAGGCGCTATATAAGATTACAGTCATGCGTCATCTAATATGGGGATACATTCTGAAAAATGCATCATTAGGTGATTTTTGTCACTGTGAGAACATCATAGAGTATACTTACACAAATCTAGATGGTATAGACTACCACACACCTTGGCTACATTGTATAACCTGTTCCTCCTGGGCTACAAACCTGTACAGCATGTTACTGTACGGAATTCTGTAGGCAGTTGAACACAATGGTAAGTATGTATCTGAACTTGGAAAAGGTACAGTAAAAACGCAGTACTATAATCTGATGACACTACCACTCTCTGGTCTGTCGTCGACCAAAACGTCATTAGACGGCACCTGACTATAATTCTGAATCTCTTCTGGAAACTGTTTTTGTAGACTTTTATTATTGAAGCTAGAGAAACCATGAGATTCTTCATAGATCCTTGTACCTGCATTGAGTAAACTATGACTAAGTTGTTGCTTATAATATTAAATAATTAAGCATGAAAAGTGAGACTATAAACCCTAGAAACCATATTTTGATCTAGTAGGCAGAAGTCAAATGAAAGAACTGAGATCTCTGGGCTACCGATTTTTGCTTTCCATAAATTCATATTTGAAAAGAAAAATCCCCAAGACCTAATTCAGTTTCCGTATTAGGTTCTCATGCTGCTGTGAAGAAATACGCCAAACTAGGTTATTTATAAAGGAAAGAGGTTTAATTGTCTGACAGTTCTGCAGGGCTGGGGAGGCCTCAGGAAACTTACAATCATGGCAGAAGGGTAGCAAACATGTTGTTATTGGTGGCGGAAAGGAGAAGTGCAGAGTGAAGTGAGGGGAAAGTCCCTTATAAAACCATCAGATCCTGTGAGAACTCACTATTGTGAGAACAGCATGGAGGTAATTTCCCCCAGGATTCAATTGTCTCCCACCAGGTCCCTCCCATGACACATAGGGATTATGGGAACTACATTTCAAGATGAGATTTGGTGGGGACACAGCCAAACCATATCACTCCCTTTCACATTTAATCTCAAGACTGTTATTCCAGTTTTTCTCAAACTTTAATTCCACAAGAATCTCCAGAGAATCTTGGTAAATGCAGGTTTCTGAGTTGGTGTCTGGAGTGGGGCCTGAGATTCTGCGTTTCCAACAGCTCCAACGTGATGTTGAGATCCCTGTCCATGGATTGCATACTGAGTATCAAGGCTTTGGACAATTCTGATATGTAGTCTTCAGTTTTGGCATAAACCTTTTCAGGTGACTTTTCTTACAGAACTCCTTAAAGGTACTTTCTTGTGCAGGTTGAACATCCCTAATCAGAAAATTCAAAATCTGAAATGCTCTAGAATCTGAAACTTTTTGAACATCAACATGACGCTCAAAAGAAAATGCTCTTTGGAGCATTTTAGATTTCAGATTTTTGGATTAGAGATGCTCGACTGGTAAGTATAATGCAAATATTCTAAAATCTGAAAAAATCCCATATCCAAAATACTTCTGGTCCTAAGCATTTTGGATAAGGGATACTTAACCTATATTGCACTGAATTCTGCCTTTTGTACTCCCAAGTAATTTCAGTTCACTGATCTTGTCTCTGCCGGCTAGAGCCCCTTCTTCATCAGTGATCCCTCAGTTACATCGTAGTCATTGTCCGCCAGACCTTCCTTTACAAGTTTTCATCCTTTCTAGTAATGGAATCCTCCCTTTCAGCCATTTCTCTTGATAAACTGGTTATTTTCCTCCTAAACTTGTTTGTTTTTCAGCACACATCCTAAAATGAAGCATCCAGGTTCCAGCATAAAAGTAGTTATTGCAAAGTATAGTGAGAGATTACTTTACTTGTTCTGGTCTGTGTACTTGTATTACTACGTAGTGGCCAGCCTGGTGGCCTTTGAGAGCACATCTGGTTTCATTTGAATGATGGAGTGGAAACTATATGGAAGGCATAGAGGACTTGTTCCATGTGGCTTTGGAAGCAGTGTGGATAGTTAATTCTTCTAAGACACGTTGATGGTAAGAGAAGCAGCTTATGAGATGGTAGTTTGACTCAAAAGCAGGTTGCACGTATTCTTCTTTTTTAGCGTAATAGACTTTCACTTGTCTATAGGCCTTGGATGAAAGTTCAGTGAAGGACAAATGAACGCCAAGAGACTGAACCAGCAAGGAAAGGAGGATGTTTGGGAGAAGGGAGGCAGTGGGACCATTGGAACAAATAGAAGTTACATGGGAAAAGACCCACTGTTTTTAGAAGATTGAAGAGAAGGTTGGGTGAAGCTACAGTGTGGTATAGTCACTGTGCACATGCAGCTGGTGGTTCCTCTCCGGTGATACCAGTCATGTCTGTCCTCATCCTTTGTCCCCCATCTTTGGCCCCGTTTGGATCTTCGTCTCTAATCTGGACTGTTTTTATGACCATCATAATGATGTTCCTATGTCTTATCTCATCTCTGATATCTGCCTATCTCGCCACTTTCAGAGCCATTTTCTTAAAACTCAGTAATCTTTACTATTTCCAGTTACTAGAGGATAAAGTCCAAACTCCTTACTTAGGTTGGCACCCAAATCCCCCAGCCTGCCCTTCTCAGCTGTTCTTCACCCCTCCTTCCTGCGTGGGTCACACTGTTGTGCCAGTCTGCATACAGCTTCAAATCCCCTCCTGTCCTTTCTACCCTGGCCTTTGCTTGTCGTGGTTCCTCACCCTGCACATCTTTCTCATTTTTTAGAACTTTGCATAAATTCCCCTTCTTTGGAATAAATTGTGTTTGAACCTCCCTCTTTAAGAATATATTGCTCCTTTTTTCTGAACATTTTTTCTAATTGCATAGTAGTTATATTTCAGTTTGGCACTGATTTTTAATCTGCCTTGCATTATATAATTTTTTTTTCTTTTTTTCCTCTTTTTCCTGTGTCTGTCTCCCTTCACCCAAGAGTGAGTCTTAAAGGCGATCTTTTGGTGCTTCACCCAGCATCTAGCACTGGGTGCTGCAGATGGTAAATGCTGATTGAGTGAAAATAAATGTAGGTAACAGAGAATTAGGATTTCTACATGGAAAGGAATATTTCCAAAGTGGGATTCACATAAAGCTGTATTAGTTGGAAAATCACTGGTAGTCACCTGTGAACAGATGTTGAGCTACTTTAATCTCCTACTTTTTATTTTTTGATTTTTCCTGATGTTGAGAACCTGCAAGTGGTTTTGTGTGCATTTTAGCTATTTGATTTAGACATTATTAGGGCAGATGGTTATTTTCATTTCAAAACTGAAGTGTAGTACTTTGTAACCTTACTGGTTGCCAATCTATTGAATTGGCCAAAATGTAACTGTGTGGTTTTATTTTAATTCTCATTTCAGACTATCTTAGGGAAGATGGATATATGGTTATCTGTGTCATTTGTGTAGCATCTTAGTATATGAAAGGGTAACATGTTTAATCCAGTAGGAGGATTCTTGCTATAATCGTTATCTTAAGGACCCATAAGATTAAAAACAGTTCTTTTGGTGATCAGTTTTCCATTTTTTAACTTACTTGACAGTTTCTATAAATTATGTAGATTTATGTTTATTGTATATATTATTTTAGAAAAAACACATTTGTAGAAAGGAAGAATGACAGTTTTTCCCACAATTAGTAGTTGAAATTACCAGTGTCAATTATGAATTTTAAAAACAATTTTTTGTGAAACTTTATTTTAAGATGATTGTATTCTCTTTTACAAATCCATTTAAATATACAGAGAGATGGTGCATACCGTTTCCTCATTTTCTCCCATTGGTAATAGCTTACAAAACTATAATATACTGTCACAATCAGGACATCAACACGGATACAATTCACCAATCTTATTCAGATTGTGGGTTAATGTAGTGTTTGTTTTCAGTGTGAATACTTAGCTAGTAAATGAACTGAATACAGTCCAAATTATTTTTGTCTGTATTGCTGCAATAAGTACTTAATGTTCTTTTTTTTTTTTTGAGATGGAGTCTCACTCACTCTGTTGACCAGGCTGGAGTGCAGTGGCGCAATCTCTGCTCACTGCAAGCTTCTCCTCCCGGGTTCATGCCATTCTCCTGCCTCAGCCTCCTGGGTAGCTGGGACTGCAGGCACCCGCCACCACGTCCGGCTAATTTGTTTTTGTATTTTTAGTAGAGTCGGGGTTTCACTGTGTTAGCCAGGATGGTCTCGACCGCCTGAGCTCATGATCCGCCCGCCTCGGCCTCCCAAAGTGCTGGGATTACAGGCGTGAGCCACCGTGCCTGGCCATAAGTACTTAATGTTCTATTGAATTTATTTATTTTCACCTTTTCAGATTTAAACCATTGATATATAGTGTATAAGTTACTTGAGACATTATTAAAAACTAAAGTACAAAATAGTTCTGATTCATTAGCCCGACTTACTGAAAGACATTCATTGATGAAATGCAATAACAAATGTTTATTATTGTTCCTTGCAGTTAAATGTATATGCAGAAAGAAATTAAGGATTAAAGCTATCAGTGTAGTTTGAGGGGAAAAAATTGTAGGAGAGGAGGGATTTTGGTGTTTGTATGTTGTGCTTGTATTCTATACTTGGACAGCTGTTTATGAAAATTAATGTACCTGTTTGGCCACCGGATGCTAATATTTTCAGAATTGCAGACTTAGTACAGGGCTAAGTACTTTTGATTTTGATGTGTATTGGATAAAAATGAGCTTTCTTCTGGAAAGAAATCTTTCACAGGAGTTTCTTCACCTTAAAGCATGTACTCTCCTTACTCTTACACAAATTAAATGGAGGTGATGTTATTTACTTAGTAAACGCCTGATGATTAAAAAACTGATTTTCCCGAAATTGTATCCCAGTAAAGTTTTTTTTCCCCTCAAACCGAGTGTAGATAAGGTTTGTTTTCTTCTTTGTTCTGGGCATTAAGCTTTTTCAATGTTTTATTACCTTTATGACTTTAATAGTGCATAATATTCTACTGAGTGTTCTATTGAGTTAATGAACTTTTATTTACTTGGTCATTTTCCTCTTTTTAAACATTTCAATACAGTCTTTTAACTTTCAGCTTACCAGTTTGAGTATTGGACCTACAGGAAATTCACAATTATCTAAAATAGTACAGAACTAAAACTGTGTGACTATTTATAGCAAGACAGCTGGTTAAGATTTATCACACTGCATACTTATTAGTCAAATCAGGAAATGGCTGTCCACAGTACTTTGATGATCTGAGTTATAATCTCTTGGGCTGGGATCAGATGTTAGTGCTTTTAAAAAGCCCTAACTATAATTATGATAGATGGTCAGGTTAAGAACTACTACATTCAAGTTAAGATTTGACCTCATGGTTTCCTTGATCTGATAAATTATAAATCTTTTAGTAGTGACCTTCCTCATCCCCCTCCCTGGCCCTCGCAATCTCCTGACCTCACCGCTAAGATAGGTTCCTGTATATTCTCTGGGGCTTTTGCATATCTTCACAACACCATACAGCAGCAACAACTTTTAAACACCATCATATCCACCAAATTTATGTTCATAAACATTGAAAGGTAACTTTGTAGAGTAACTTCCTGATTGAAATTTAAATTTATAGTAAATAAAATTCAAAATAAAATGGAAAGGGAAAAATAAAATGTTTTATCAGTAATAAAATACTACCCTCCATAATTATTTAATAGTTTATAATGAATGTACAGGGTGAAGTTCCTTTCTCACTTTTTCTTAAGAAGTGATATTCATGTTTTATTGTATACTGAATGATTATTTGAACACTTATTTTTGTGGGCCTAAATATATTTTAAAAGTGGATACTTGCCAATAGGCTAATTCCTTCTAACAAAAGTAATTTTTTTTTCCAGCAAGATCAGCATTGGACACAGCTGCACGTTGTAAGTATTTCATCTCAATTTTTTATGTGTGATTTATTCTGCCTTATCTTAGGCATATGAGACCTTATATTCAAAGTGTTAGTATTTCAGTGTGAGGACAAACTGATTTAGAAATGGCTTTTTAAAGTTACAAGGATGCTATTTGATTGGACAGCCCAAATACTTTTTGGTAATTATTCATGATGGATGTTTTGTGTTTTTCAGCTCCATTATTATAAGTACAGAAATTGGTGTGAGGAGTAAGAGACAATACTGTACATGGGCAGGTAGTCAGTGGAACATTAGGCTTTTTGTAATGATCCTGGAGGTGACGATTTTTTGTGCATATATGGACTAGAAGTGCAAAGTAACATTCAGAACCTCCCACATCCTGAAATTTAAAAATAAACTCATAGTTAGATAAAATATATTTACCGTAATGAAGTTCGTATTACTTGACCCATTTACGCCCTTTATTAATTTGTTTCCTAGGAAGTTCTGGCGTCTGTTGTGGGCCTTTTTTTGCTGTTTTTTAAAAAAAAAAAAAATTTGAGGTTCTTTGAAACCCTCAGGGGAAAAAATTAGCTTGTAATTTAATATATGTGTATTTTGATGTTTTACATAATGCCCTTTGTGGTTTGAGATTTGAAATAAAGTGTGGGAAAGTCTATTAATTTGTTTTCTTTAAAAAGAAATCATATTTTCTCCCCCAAAGCTACAAAGCCTCCCAGATATAAGTGTGGGATCTCAAAAGCTTGCCCTGAGAAACATTTTGCTTTTAAAATGGCAAGTGGAGCAGCCAACGTGGTGGGACCCAAAATCTGCCTGGAAGATAATGTGTAAGTATTTGGTGACTTGAGGCTCTAAAGTGTGCTATTAAATTACAGCCAGTTGAACCTGAGTTTAATGGATATTTTGAAAATGTATTAGGCATACTTTATTAATGGAAAGTGATTTCAGTTTTTATTATACAGTTTTTTTCTCATGAATTCAAGGGGCCTTAAAGTTCTTAAATTTTAATAACACTTATTTGGCTTGATAGAGATAAGAGATTTCCTCTGAGTGAATTCTCTAGATCTGCGCTGTTCCATTTACTAGCAACAAAACACAGGTGGCTATTTAATTTTGATCCTTAAATATTAGGAAGAAAGTTAATTCACTTAAAAGTGCAGTTCCTTGATATCCATCACCACATTTCAGGTGTTCAGTGGCCACATGTGGCTCATAGTCACCAAATGGAACAGCAGAGAGAGCATTTTCATCATGGCAAAAATCCTATTTGCAACATTGGCCTGGACAATGAATGCGTTCTCTTATAAACCAACAACTTTCATTTAAAATATTTGAGTGCTGCTTGTTGAAGTGTGAAATAACCTCAGTTCCATTGCAGTACAAGCTGCTTGCCTCTAAGCTGAATGGTTTCCTATGTCGAAATGCTTTCTAAAGGATGATTTTTAGGATTTTTAGTATCCTACCTCAGTGTCAACTGTTGCTTGCAAGTTCCTGCTGCTGAAATTGCAAACCCTACTTTTAGTTGGTTGCTTTTAATATGCTATTGCCTAGAAAACTAGACATGGGAGCTTATTTAAACTTAATATAAAATAATAAATTTGTCACTAATTATATAGAATAAAGAGGTAATTTTATAGCAGAGAGGAGACCTAGGCAGCTTTTCCTGGCTGTTTATGTGCCTCTTCTTTTAATATAGAGGCTCTTAAATTTTTATCCTAGCCTCCTTTGCAGGTAGTTAGCCGTAAGAAGTTTATTGAGCCTCATGGGGCAACAGTTTTCTTGTAAAATTAAGGGCTTGAGCTAGATGATCTTTAAGGTCTGTACTGATTTCCTTTATTTCCCTGTATTCTAATGATGATTTACTGTTAATCCATGTGTTTTCTGATTTCTCATTAGGATAGTCCTGTTTTACTGACATGTAATAAGGCACTTGAATTTTAGAAGTTTGTAGGTTTTTGAAAACATTCTCATTTCCACTTTTTATCTTGTTTGGTTAAATAGACCCCAGATTTGATTCTAAATAACAAGAACAAAATTCTTTTAGAATACCTAACCCATAGATGACCTTGGACATCTATTCTGCCCCCTCGATGCATGTAAATTTTAGTTCAGAGAAGAAGAGATCAGACTATTTTTACTAGCAGGTTTTTTATTCACAGATTAAAACTGTAAACAACAAAACACACTCAGAAAAAAAGCTCAACTGTTTACCCACATGGCCTACAAGTTCCTATGTGTCCTGACCCTTATTCACTTCTCTCCAGATCTTCTTGATCTTGGGACCTTGGAGCATGCTATTCTGTCTAGGATGGTCTTTCCTCACTCCTCACCTGGCTGTCTTCCTTCTTGTCCTTTGGTTCTCAGAGTACACTTCACTGTCTTAGAAACTATTCTCTATCCCTCAACCTAAAGTTGAACAGCTAAAGATCTAAGGTCGAAAAGAGAACAGTGTGTAGACAGTGGAGCTTGGTAAAATACATACTGGGATTAGAGCCAGAGAATTTGCTTCTAGCATGGTGGGCATGTCATGTAGCATTTGTGTTTCAGTTTCTTTAACCATTAAATGAGGCAGGCCACGTATCCATCCTTATTTCAGGAACCATTCTGCCATTACCTTGAGAGATTAAATATTTGGTGGGATTTTTATACCCAAGTCTCAGGTTAAAGTCCAAAGAAAGAGTCTTAAGTTTTTTGAGAGTCATTTATTCACCTGTTCAGCAAGTATTTTTGAGCATAATCCCTCCTGTTATGGCACTTACAGTTTAGTAGGGGTGACAAATGTTTAACAAATATGTACTTATAAATTGTGACATCAGGCCAGTTGCGGTGGCTCACGCCTGTAATCCCAGCACTTTGGGAGGCCGAAGCGAGTGGATCACCTGAGGTCAGGAGTTTGAGAGCAGCCTGGCCAACATGGTGAAACCCCATCTCTACTAAAATACAGAAATTAGCCAGGCATGGTGGCACATGCCTGTAATCCTAGCTACTCGGGAGGCTGAGGCACAAGAATCACTTGAACCTGGGAGGTAGAGGTTGCAGTGCGCCAAGATCACACCACTGCACTCCAGCCTGGGCCACAGAGCGAGACTTTTTTTTTTTTTTTTTTTGAGACAAACAAACAAATTGTGACTCCAGCCCTGCAGGGCGGCAGGGTGTGATGAGTACTGGCAACAGTGGATGGAAAGAGGTGTCCACCTTTGGTCGAGGGTTATGGAACAGTTTCTAAGACAGTGATGTGTATTCTGAGATCTGAGGGATAGAAAGGAAGACCATCCTAGACAGGAGGAAAGAGCCTGCTCGAAGGCCCTAAGATTGGGCAGCTCTGGAGAGAAGTGAATTAGGGCCAAGCTGCATAGGAACTTGTAGGCCATGCAGGTAAAGGGTTGAGACTTTTTTTCTGAGTGCATTGAGAGCTTGTGGAAGGATTTCAGATTCAGGCATGTCGTGATTTTACTTATATTGAGAAAAGTTATCTGGCTGCTGTGTAAAATAATTAAGGAAGTGGAATAGAGAGGACAGTTGGAAGGCCATTGTCAGTTACTGCCACAGCTCTTTGATACTGCCTCGCTATTGCTAACAGACTTTATTGCTTATACATTCACTAAAATATATAAGTAGATAATAAAAATAACATAAGCAGATAATTTAATATTTTCAGAGCACCTGCTCTGAGTACATGTAACTCATTTTGGAGACTGCTATTCTTCTGTCTCAATGGGGGCAGTTTTGTTCTCCAGGGGACATTGTAATTTTGGGTTGTCATAGCTTTGGAGGTACTCCTTGTAGAGGCCAGAGATGCAGTTAAACATCTTTCAGTGCAGAGGTCAGCTGGTCCACAAGAATTATCAGGCTCCTAAAATGAGAGGCCAGGTTTGAGAAACTCTGATACAGACAGATGATAATTATGATTAGGATGGTGGTCATAAGTAGATTAAGTCAAAATATATTATGGAGATTAAGATGTGTTTTAAATGTCTCAGTTAGAAATAGAAAATCGCAGGTGTGAACCTAAGGTGTCAGGAGAAACAGTAATTGCAGCTTTTTTTTTTACTTTACTTTTTTTCTTTTCTTTTTTACCTAGAGACAGGGTCTCATTCTGTTGGCCAGGCTGGAGTACAGTGACGCAATCTTAGGTCACTGCAACTTTGAATGCCTGGACTCAAGCGATCTTCCCACCTCTACCTTCTGAGTAGCCAGGACTAAGGTGCACACCACCACACACAGCTAATTTTTCTATTTTTGTGGAAACGGGGTCCCATTGTGTTGCCCACGCTTGTCTTGAACTCTTGGGTTCAAGCAGTCTTCCCACTTCCACCTCCCGGAGTGCTGGGATACAGGTTTTTTCTTTCTTGTTAGAGCACCCATAGAGCTGACTTATATTCCAATTATAATTTTCATCTAAGGCATATATTCATTTGATTTCAATTTGTATGAATTTGATGTTAGGAATAATTCATTACTTTTGAT
Source organism: Theropithecus gelada (assembly GCF_003255815.1). NCBI lineage: Eukaryota > Metazoa > Chordata > Mammalia > Primates > Cercopithecidae > Theropithecus > Theropithecus gelada. Next base: position 145,868,355 of record NC_037670.1, on the reverse strand, counting down.
TTTAATGGTAATGTTTGCTGCAAGAATATGAGATTATTTTGAGGGTTTTTTTTTTTCTTAACAAGGGATCAATGTTTTTGGCTATGAAGGCAAAGAGGTAAAATCAAGATTATTATATAGGTACTTATATAATCATTTAAAATGTAACCATTGAAAAATGTAAAAACTGTTCTAAACTCATGAGTAGTAAAACAAAACAAATAAAAAAACCAGTTGGCGGGATTTGGCTCGTGAGCTATAGTTTGCCAAGCCCTGCTTTAAACTAACCATCCTAAGAGGTAGTAACTAGAACATGGAGTAGCTATTTGAAACAAAACTATACTTGAAGATATCAATTATTTCTACAGATGATATAATCATTTCCTTTAGAATTTTGCCTGGAGATGTGGGGAGGGGCACCTTATATTCATGAAGGATAAAAGAAAATATCTCAACTTGTGTTAGTAAGGGTGACTAACCTTTATACATTTTAAATCTCATTGGGTTTTTTATTTGTTAGAGATTTTCTGTTTGAATTTCAGTTTTTAAAAATTGATAAGCTGCTGCCCTCTTGTGGGAAGCCTATGTCGTTGTGCTTCTTTGTTACCTTTATTTCTTTGCTTTATGGTAGATTTCAGTCTGTAAAATGCAACATCATACCCCTAGATGATCTTTACTTGGAAAAGTCACTCTGGCACTTAACCTGTTAATCGCAGCAGTTACTTCTTAATGATAGAGTTTACTTATTGAATGTATTTCTGAAGGAAACAGAACAATGCATTTTGAAACTTCTCTTTGGTGCAGCTGAGCCAATAGTTAAGTAATGAAGCATAGAACTTTTTAAATGTATGTGCTCCAAACTAGTGCTTTTAAACAGCTTTGAGATATAATTCACATGCCATCCATTTCACTCATTTATATTATACAGTCAGTGGCTTTGTATATTCACAGATATATGCAATCTCTGCCACAGTCAATTTTAAAACATTTTTATATCTCAGAAAGAAACTCTGTACCCCTTAGCTAATACCCTTCTATGCCTTTCTTGTCCTGCCCCACTTCTCCACCCTCAAACCCTAAGTTAACCATTAGTTTACTTTCTGTCTTTATAAATTTGCCTATTTTGGACAGTTCATATAAGTGGTATATAATATTTGGTCTTTTGTGATTGGCTTCTTACCGTAATGTTTTCAGTCTTCCTCCATGTCATATCATGTATCGGAACTTCATTCCTTTATATCTGAACGATATTCCATTGTATGGACATACCACATTTTGTTTACCCATTCATTAGTTGGTAGACATTTGAGTTGTTTCCACTTTTTAACTATAATGAATAACATTTACAGAAACATTTATGTACACATTTTATGTGGACATATGTTTTTATTTCTTTATACTCCCAGGGAGTGGATTTTGTTTCAGATGGTAACTCTGTTTAATTATTTGAGGAACTGCCAGATTGTTTCCCAAAGTGGCTGCATCTGTTTACATTTCCACCAGCAGTGTATGAAGGTTCCAATTTCTCCACATCCTTGCCAACACTTGTAATTATCTGACTTACTGATTATAGCCAGCCTAGTAGGTGTGAAACGAAATCTCATTTGCATTTCCCTGATGATTAGTGATGTCTAGCGTCTTTTTGTGTGCTTATTGGCCATTTGTATGTCTTCTGTGGAGAAATGTCTATTCAAACCCTTTGCCCATTGATAAATTGGATTGTTTCTTTATAATTGAGTTGTAATTTCTCTTTTGATTAATGTTTGCATGATATGTCTCTTTCTACCCTTTTACTTTCCACTGCCTATATGGTTATATTTAAAGTGAGTTTCTTGTAGACAGTGTGTAGTTGGTTCCTGTTTTAATTCACTGTGCCAATTTCTGTCTTAATTTGGTATGTTGAAACTATTTTCATTTATAATAATGATGATGATATGAGGGTTTAAGTCTACTATTTTATTATTTGTTTTTATTTTCTCTTTTTCCTGCCTTCCTGTGAGTTACATGAACATTTAAAAAAGTGTTTCTTTTGATTTATTTATAGTATTTTTGAGTGTATCTCCATATAGCTTCTTTAGTGCTTTCTCTCTTTACAGAAAAAGTTTGCAGACCCAAGTTCTAGACTTTAGGTCTTCAAGTGAGGGAGAAAATATTATGCAGATTAAATTGGAAAATATGTCATATCTATATCTGTTATATGGTGGATAGCACCAAAAATATAGGAAGTAGTCTTCCAGTATTTGGAAACTTACTATCTGATTCAGTCATCATTGACAGGCAAGTGGAATTTTAACATGAATCTTCATTATTTGTTTTTCTTTATTTTATCTTACTCATTAGCATAGATCCAACATTTGTTAGAACTGAGCTCATTCATCAATTGCAACCATAATTTAGCTGCTGATGTGAGTTGTCTGAAAAATCAATTAAAACATTCTGTGAGAATCAATTGACTGAGATTTATAATAAAGTACATTGTAGATTTTATTTGTGAAATTGTGCACTGTACATCCTTCGTATCAGTAGTTTAGAATAAATTATGTGCCTATGTGTGTATATGATTCTCTCAATATATGGACATGTGTGTGCACGTGTTGTCACATTTTGCATATTGCCTCTCTGTCCTAAACACAGACCAGTTGTTAAATATTTAACAGCACACCACTGGGAGTATTACTATTACCTTGAAGTTTTGAGTTAAAAGAACTCACAATTTTAGTTTAATAACTCTGATTTGAGCAATTGAACAAACTGAACTGATAACCAGCAGATGTGTCACCGGTACCTTACATTTTACAGTGTCATTGTCTTTATCTAGTGGTCAGAGCTGCCCGTGGAAGTCAATTATCTCAGGTAGTCACCATGTAAGTGACTGTCATTCAATGCCGTAATTTCATGAGTGCAATATTTCTTCTTAGTGTGGAGGAACTTTACAGTGATAATCACTAGGAAAATGTTCACAATTAGGTAAAACATTCAGGAAAGAGTGCTCCCTCACTCTGTTAGCTTTTAGATTTTAAAAGATGGGGGTAGTATCTCACTTCTGTTTCATGTCACGCTGGTATTGAAGAGAGCAGAAAGGAGATTATCTTTTGTTTGATACCTGAAGAATGGGGCAGAACATGTGCCTAATGTGCATGTTTTAAGAGTTATCTGAAGCAGTGCAGCACAAAAATGGTCTATTATTTCAGGCCTAATATTTTTTAATATATATTTATATTTGTGAAATATTATTTAAGGACATTGCTTTAAAATTATTCAGTATTAGACTGTCTTCTCTGAGTAGAGATCTTTTTAATTTCCTCTGCAGCACTGAACAATTGAAAATGTGTATAATATTCCTAACCTTTTTTGCAAGACTTTATTTTTCTGATATGTTATTGTACAGTATTTAATTCTAAATTTATTTCAATTTCTCCCCCTTCAGTTTAATGAGTGGTGTTAAGAATAATGTTGGAAGAGGGATCAATGTTGCCTTGGCAAATGGTAAGAACAATTATTTTAGCTTATGGATATAATCATTTTTCTGTCCCGAAGTAAAATGCACTATCAGAGGATCAGGTTAGAAAGTGCTGCTCTTGATGATAAAGCCCTCTCTCCCATCCCTGCCCCACAAAAAATCTATAGGTGGAGACTTGGTGTCTAAGAATTTATAGTGTGTTTCTTGAAAGTATCCTAACTTGCTATGCAAGAACTTCCCATGAGATTGTCAGAAAACAAAGAGTCTAACATCACATTGGTAAAATCTTGCTTCAAATTTTGCAATCCTAACATAATAGGAAGATAGGTTGACAGGATTAAAGGTGTGTAAAATAACAAAGGATAGTGGACTATTAAATGGTGTAGGCGAAGGAACAAAGAAGAATTTATTGTAATTTTTCATTATCGGCCACATTCTTCTGATTGCTTAATTAGTATGAATAAGTTCATTGAATCCTGAACATCTCAAATTTTCCTTCAAAATCAAATCTGAAAACCTGAAACCATGAAGTAAAGCCTAACTGCATATTGATCTTCTCTGTTCTGGTACAATAAGTATTCCATAAAGCTGTGTAGGTACAATAAGTATTCCATAAAGCTGTGTAGGATGGTTATAAGATATATAGGATGGTTAGAAACCACTGTAGTTTCATAGTGTAGAAAAATATGTTTTACTACTTTCACAACAAGAGGTAAATTTTTGTGTTTCTACTTTCTTCATTTCCTTAGGTAAAAGGTTCAGCATCTATTTGTCTATTTCATTAATAGCAAAAAATACATTTTATAGAGCAAGTTAATGTAAATTTTATCGTAAAAACTGATTTAATGTAGAAAATGGCATCTGATTCAAGGAGATACTTCTTTTCTGTAAAAGGTTTACTTTTGAGTAATGTTAAACTAACAGAATATGGAAACAAGGATGAAATATATCTAACTGAATTGGAGTGGTCCACAGTCAGTAATGAACTTCTATTTATCCTTTGGCTTAAAAAATTAATGAGAAAGTTGTGTTAAAAATTACTCTTTAAAATTATATTTCAGGTGCGTATGATTCAGATTTTAAGTTGTTCTCAAAGTAATTCCTTCTCTGCTAGTGAATTCACATCAATCATTGGATAAGATTATTGGTTTTACAGTGTATGATGTATTTCAAATGCATAATTTGATATGAATTTAATCTCTTTTAGGAAAAACAGGAGAAGTATTAGACACTAAATATTTTGACATGTGGGGAGGAGGTAAGTGTAAATAACATATGACTCTGTGTTCTTTTGCTGGCACTGACTTAATCACCTCAATACAATGTAGTCCATTAATGAGAGAATGATGATGCTATTTGTGTTAGTTCATTTTGTTTCCCTTACTTTCTGTTCACTAAATGTCTGGCTGTATTTAAGTTATCATTCATGTTTTATATACTTTGTTCTTCTTAGAAGAAAATTTTTGTGGTGTGTAATTGAAGACAGTAGTATCAAAATTGAGATTTAAAAAAAAAAAATTCATCTTGTTTTCTATAGGACAACCAATTCAAAAGTTTGGGGCTCCTTTAGGTTTCTGTCTAAAATTAAAAAAAAAAAAAAAAAAAAACCAGAATAACCAATGTAAGCATTCCTAAGTGATAAGAATTGATTTTTTTTACATGTGATTTTTCAGTCTTAAAAATATCATAACTAGGAGCATTAGAAAGACAAGATAAACTATCAGTTTTAGAAAAGCAATCCTATTCATCACAGTTCTACCCTCTGACTTGTGGCTAATTTTTTAGGTAGATGAATATTTGAGGGAAGAAATAGAATTTTCTTTCTTGTTGACTGGATATAAAGCAATCCACAGATATTTTCCCTTTCCATATTTGGAAGTCCCACAAGGAGTGGGAAGAAGTTACCAGCATGCAGAGGCAAGGGACTGGCACCCCAAAGAAGAACGCTGCCCAGAAGGATGGGTTTTTTCCCTCAAGTTTGAAGGGAGGCCAACACTGGTTTATCTTTCGATTCTGTAATTTGGGAGATTTATCAGTATGAGGACTCCTCTGCACCTCCCCATTCCATTTATATATTCCCTAGAAGCCAACAGCTATTAGGCTTCCTGAAATTCATGTTAAAAGTTCTCAGATAATTTAACTTTTCTAACATATCTTCAGCTTGTAATAAGATCCATGTAGCCGGACGCGGTGACTCACGCCTGTAATCCCAACACTCTGGGAGGCTGAGGCAGGCAGATCACCAGGTCAGGAGATGGAGACCATCCTGGCTAACACGATGAAACCCCGTCTCTGCTAAAAATACAAAACTTAGCCAAATGTGGTGGCATGCACCTTTAGTTCCAGCTACTTGGGAGGCTGAGGCAGGAGAATCCCTTGAACCGGGGAGGCAGAAGTTGCGGTGAGCCAAGATCATGCCACTGCACTCCAGCCTGGGCGACAGAGTGAGATTCCATCTCAAAAAAAAAGATGCCGTATATTATTTTGTTCTTAAATAAGGTTAGGACAACATTGCATAGCTGTCAAAGCTGTATAAACTTAAAATGTGACCATTGATTTTAGATTCTAAAGGCATAAATTGGTCTTGCCAAAATTTGTTGATAGAAACAGTCTTACAAAGCTGTTGTTGAAATCAGTCATGTGACCAGGAGCTCTGGTATTCCCTACTTCCCTTGTCACAGGTAGATTAATTACCGCTAGAAGCATTCTTCTAGTTAGGAAATTGTTGCAGTTTATTGCCACCTTTGCATTTCAGTGGAAGTACTTTCTTAGCTGCCTTGTTATATCTTTTTGAATTGAAAGTGCTATTATGAAATATAATCAGTTATCAAAAATCTTTGGAATCTTAGCTGCGGAAAGAAGCTGAGTACATTTGAAGTAACCCAGTTTTGGAGTTGAATTAGACTTCAGAGCTATAAGGAATCCTGACACTGTAAAGAGTTCAAGATGTTAAGTGGTTTGTAGAATCTGACCTATATATGTGGCATCAACAGTTTATAGTCACTGAAGTGGTTTATTTTGGAGTCCTTGTGGATTTTGATTCAGTAGATAAAATGAGTAGTGACTGTAATGTTTGCTACAATTAGTTTGGCTTTTAGTGATCACCTAACCTATATTCCTTCTCCCAGTTTATAGCAAGTGATATACCTAAAATATCCTTTAAATCTGTGCGTATATGTATTTTTAGATTTTCTAAAAGTTACAGATATCTTTGAGAATCGGAGAAAAGCTGTGTATCCTCTTTCTAGTAAAGTACCTATACAAACAATGTTACGCTTTTTTTCGTTTTGGGTGTGTTTTTTTGTTTTGTTTTGTTTTGTTTTGAGACAGGGTCTTGCTGTGTCACCCAGACTGGAATGCAGTGGTGTGATCTCAGCTCACTGCAACCTCCACCTCTTGACCTCAAAGCAGTCCTCCTGCCTCAGCTTCCTGAGTAGCTAGGACTACAGGCATATGCCACTAAGCTTGGCTGATTTTTATATGTTTTTGTTGAGTTGAGGTCTCATTATATTGCCCAGGCCGGTTTCAAGCTTCTGGGCTCAAGCGAGCCCCAGCCCTGACCTCCCAAGATGCTGGGATTACAGATGTGATTCACTGTGCTCAGCCCATACAAACAATTTTACATACACTTAGGGAGTCCAGAAACCTCCCATGCATAAACTCCTTAAGTTTATGCATGGACCCCAGAATAAGGTTTTTCAGGATCTCAATTGTTCAAATCTGAGAGATCTCTAAATGTCTTACTTCATAAGTCATGCTTTAACATGACTTTGCTATGGTATTTTTCACTTAGCCCCAGGAATATCAGTACAAAAGACACAGGATAAATCAGGAATGGCAAATTGTAAGTTGATGCTGGGATTATATTAAGGGACAAACTTAACAGTTTTTAAACGCTTAATAAGATTTGTCTGTCTTTTGGATTACATTGGAAATTATTGCTTTACAGATACTTCATGTTTTATAATATTACTTTTAGAGATTATCAAGATGGTTATTCAGTCATTTTTTAAAAACCTCAACCCTTTCTTTTTCTTCAGATGTGGCACCATTTATTGAGTTTCTGAAGGCCATACAAGATGGGACAATAGTTTTAATGGGAACATATGATGATGGAGCAACCAAGTATGTAAACTTGAAACTTTACAGAACTTTTTGGAGCTATAATTTGTAATTATGAAAGCAATACATTTTCATAAAAAAAAAATCTGTAACATAAAGCAAAGTAATCAAACTACCAGATAAACACAACTTAACAATTTTTTTTTTTTACTTTGCCTCCTTCCTGGTTTTCTGTGTAAATGTTTATCACCCATATATTGTCATGAAATTAGAATCACATCATATATAACATTTTTTATGCTTTCATGTTCTGCTTTTTAACATTCTGAAATTGTTTTTCCTGGCATTAATATTCTTCAGTAGCATTTTTATGGTTCATCAGCAGTTGTGGGCTCACCTTTATTTAAAAGTTTCCCTATTATGTCATTAGGGTAAATTTCAAGAAATTGAGCTAATTGTCAAAGATACAAGTGTGCTGTATTTTAAATAAGTTTAATAAATAATACTTTTTAACTTTTTCTTAAAATAGTATATGTTGTAAAAATTTGGAAAATACAGAAAAGCGCAAAGAGACCAAGTTCCAGTCCATCTCACTACCCACTGTAAACATTGATGATATTTTAGTTTCCATTCCAGATGACTTAACACACATGTTTTTTTGGCTTTAACTATTTAGAATGCTAGTATTTATAGCACATCTCTTCACTTACGTGGTGAATATTTCCCCTTATTAGTAAATATTCTTTATAAAAAAATGTTTATGCCTGCCTAGTCTGGTTTTTAAAATGTCATGATTTATAACCTGTTTAATGGGCTGCCTATTGCTGGACCCAGGCTAGTTCCAATTTTTGTACTTAGCAAAATATACTGTCTTAGAAATGTTTAAACAGTCCATATCTATTTCTTTAAGATAGACTTTTTTTTTTAAAGTAGAAATGATCAATTAAAGGATGTGCAACATGTTTTTAAAAATGGATTTTTAAAAATTTTTTACCAATTTTATATTTTTCTCAGAAGTTCCATGGCACCGATTGTTAATTTTTTTAAGTTTCTATTTTAAGAGTTTGAAACGGTATCTTAGTCTACTATGCCTTTATTATTGAGATTGGATTTTTTTCACAAGTGTTTTTTAATTTTTTTACCCTTTTATGTGAATTGTCTTTTGACCATTCAACTTGGCCTATATTGACTTGTAAGACTCCTTTATGTTTTAAGGATATTAACCATTTCTAATGTAAAAAGAAATATATTTATTGTACATTATTTGCTTTTAATTGTGTTAGTGTAGGGTGCCTTTTGAATTTTAGAATTTTAGACTAATGCCTATATAGTCTATGTATTTTTCTATCAGTCTGATCTACTTGTATACTTGAGAAGTATTTTTCCACCTCCAGATTAGATATTTAGTAGATTTTTCTCTTCCAATGATTTTACTGTTTTCATGTATTTTTAAAAACCCATTTGTAATTTCCCCATGACATACAATGCCTGTGTTCTTATGTAGATGTGGCTTTATCTCTGGAATTTCTGTTCTGTTCCATTCACTTGACCTATTTATCTCTGTTCCAAAAAGACACTATTTCAATTATTTTAAAATTGTTTTATAAAAGTAATTGGACTTCATGCCTCTCTGGTTGAGATTAAATCCCCTTTAATGTTCTTCTTTCTAGAAAAAAATAATTTTTTCTCTGACTTTTCTTAAGATGACTTATCAAGGATAAAAAACATCCTTTATAGATTTTGACAGAACCTTAATACGACAAGATTTATACAGAAATGTGCCATGTCTTTTTAATGTATTGATTTTTATAAATATATTACTTTATAGCTATATTATCACAGATTTACATGAAGAAAACAGTGCTACTTTATAAATGGTTGTAAGCTTGAAGTAATTTCATTGACATTGTGCATTTTATCGGGTTCAACTAAGAATATATTAAATCCATTAATTGAAGGTTAACACAAAACTTGCCTATTCAAGCATTTTCATCCATTTAAATAGAATGAAACACGATGTAATTAGGCTCTCATCAGAAAACAGGTAGCTAACTGTTTGCTTTTGCTGAGAGAATAGGCTATTATATGTAAAATTTGAAGTTTTAACATTAAAAAGAAAACGCCCCACTTTTCTGAATTGATAAGCATGACCTCCTTTTTTCACCAGATTATTTTGTTATACCTGATGGGAATCAGAATTGCTCCCCTTAATCTGCTAATATGCCAACAATAAATTGTAACCACAACTAAGAACTAGGGGAGGAATGATGTTTACTTTTTAACTGCTATTTTTTTGGTGCCCATTAAATGCACCAAAAGCAGCTTTGGAAGAGAGAGTTCAAAGGGCAAAAGGAAAAATCTAAACTTTAATTTCTTTACATTTGGTCACCTGGTCAATATATGATTCATCTTCTGTGAATTTAAATGAATTGAGTTGTATGAGTTTGGGGCACATGAATTTATATTTCAAATATTTCCTTTTTCTAAATACTGGTAAAAGAAATTGTAAGCATCATATCTTTTATACTGAAATGGACAACATCCTTATGAAAAGCAATCTACATCTATTATATATAAATACCTTTTATCTTGGCAAGTGTCTGATTGTGGCGCATTTGCAGTGATTTACCAGTTGTGTTATATACCCTCTCTTATATATGAATAGAAATCTTGCTTACTGCTGCTGATGTGTTATGGCTTTTCCTTATTTAAGGCCATTGAATTTTACCTCATTTTCTTCCACTTATACTCAAGAAAGTTAAGTGTGTAAACTGAATGTCCCAGCTCTGTCCAAGAGAGAAAGTTGGGTGGCATGTTGACCAGAGAAAGCAGTACCCAGCTCTCTCTCTGTCGTCGTCTCTGATCCTAGTTTCTTTTAATCATAATGAGCCCGTTTTGCAGTGCTGTGAACTTCAGCAGATTGACTAGGACTAATCTTCATCACATTATTTCCCAGAGTGTGTTTGGTAGAACCCCAGTCCTTTACAAGTACATGTAATGGTCAAAGAAGTTTGAGGATGGTGCCTTATATTGTACCCCTTTTGGGGATTCACAGTGAATGGCTCTGAAGTTCTGCCCTAAAGAAACTTCTTTTCCTTTGTTAATCATGGTGTTTCTTGATTCTATGAAGCCCATTTAAAAAACAAGATAGAGAAAAATATACATCTAAGAAAACTTACACTTCAGGGAGTACAGTTATCTAATGATGCCTACTTTCTACCCCGACCCTTACTAAAATGAGTTGTTCTTTGTTTGTAAAGGAGATAATGGTTTGAATGAGCAAGCTAAACTTGCCAATTGTATTCTTCCTTTTGGAGAGAATACTCTATGACATGTTATGCCTAAGTGAAGGCTTCAATATGAATGTCTTGGAGTAAGAAGAGATCTTAAAGGTCACCTAAAGCAGCATTGGAGCCTGGGCAAGAATCCCTTGTTCTCTATGAATACCTCTACTTAACCCCCTACCTACTTAATGTGTCAGTACCCTTTTATTTCTCCATTTGAAATAGATCGAAACAAAATATTCACAGGACAATGTTATGTTCTCAGAGTGGTCTCCCTCTAAATTCTGCCTGATGTTCTTTAATTTGGATAGATGGAACAACAAAACAGTAAGTGTATTCCCCAAATCATTTGATACTTCAGGTATTTGAAGCTAACTGGTATTTTTCTTTTAGTTTTCTCTTTTTCCGGCTTAATACACAGGCTCTTTTAACTTTTTATCATGTATAGCTTCTAATTTGTTTCATCCTCCTGGCTGGATTTCTTAGGCATTCTCTAGTTGATTATTGTCTCTCTTAAAATGAATGCATCACATCAAACACAGGGTTCCAGATGTGGTCTGGCCAGTACAAGGTACAATGCAGATGCTAGCTTACCATGTTTTAGAGATTACATTTCTTTGAATATTCATGCAGACTAGAATTGTATTAGTTTTCTTTAAACAGTCACATTACATTTTTGGCGCGTGAGTTTTTGGTCAAGTTAAATTCTCAGATCTTTTCATTTGATCTCAGGCTTTTTTTTTTTTCCCTAAACCACTGTCAAATCAGGTCTTTCTCTTCATTCAGAACTTGATTTTGTTTAATCTAAATGAAGGCCTTTATTTTCATTTATCCTTGTTAAATTTAATTTTGCTGATTTAGGCCCACTTGGTCTTGATTCTGACATTCGTCCTGTGAAGTTTCCATGATCCAGGCTTTGTACTGTCTCCAAAGTCATGCTTATGTCTAAATATAAGTCATTGATAAAAATGTTTACCAAGGGTGGTGTGCCACCCTGCTAGAGGCTTCCTCCAAGGGATGCATCTTTTAATCAACTGCAGAAACTACTTTTCAGACAGCTGCCAGTGTACACTACCAGGAATACCATCCAGCTGCTATTTCATTATTTTATGCATAGAGGTTATTTTCCGAGACTATCATATGCTCACTTGAAATTCATGGACTGTGCTAATTACAATACCCTGATCTATTGCCTGAAAACCTCTTCAAAAGCTGAAATAGTTGAGATGATGTTAACTTGGCTTTACTTATTTCCCTCTCCTTCCCACTAGTTTCCCTTTGTTCCCCTTTCTTTCCTTATTGCTTTTTAATGCTCGCAGGATCTTCTTGTCATCCCTTCAAGGATTTTGTTAGGAATTCACATTAGTTTTATTGGACCATTATTTCTAAAATTTTCTTGCCTTTTTTGAAAACGGGGATATTTTGCTTTTCATGTCTTAGCGTCTCTCATTTTCCATGAGAGATGGATTCAATTATTACTGAAATAACTGACACTACCTTGATGATTATTTCAACAAGTTCCTTTACAATCTAAAAGTGTGGAGCTGGGGAGGGGGTTTACAGGACTGGAGGCTTAAATTTACTTTAGAGCACTTACATGGACTTCTTGAGCTACTATTCCCTTTTTATGTTGATCGAAGAATGTTTGCCTCCCTGGAAAAGATAGTCATGCTTTGATCTGATGGTATATCATTCTCGTGAAACAGTGAGTCCCTTTGTTATTCACAGTAGCAGAAGCTGTTTCTGTGTGTTTTAATAATTTTGTGAGTTTCATCTCATTCTGAGCACTACAGGTGTTCCTGGTGAGTAGTATTAAAAATGTTGTCATTAGTAATGTGGTTTGCTTTGTATTTTTGCACACTTCCTTTCTTAAGTTTGAGCCCATCATGAAACATTCCTTTATGGTAGCACTAATTTAGAAACTATGTTCCATTTTTTTCTGGGAGTGTTAGCAATTATATAGTGAAAATTAGAGTTTTTCTGTTTGTTTTTAAAGAGTCGTATTCCCTCATAGAAATTTCTAGTCTGAACTTTGTATAATATGTTCTCTTTAAAGTCTAGGCTGGGTCGCCATTTATGCCTTATATAGTTAGCATTTCTTCCTCTTCAACGCCCTGAGGTAATATGGTGATTTTCTTCCAGAGTTTCTGACATTTCTCCTTCCCAGCTTGTTCTTCCCTATTAATCAGAATTGAGCCATTAATATTGTCCTCCTTGCTTTCCGTGCTTCCAGAAAGGCAACATTGGCTTGGTTTGATGGTGCAACTGTAGGACTGTCCGATGTGCCTCCTTTCCCAGCAAGGATTGAGGCAGAACCCACAGACTCCTGTGTCCAGTTCTCACTTCCTCCCTTTCTAGTTTAGATTGCCTCTGGGCAGCGTTAGATTGTCTTCTAGCAAAACCTGATACCGTTCTCAAACTCAGGGTGCTCCTATGTGGAATAAAAAGCTTGTATCTCCAGCCTTTATGCTATATAAAAATATATTTGCTGCCCTGACTTTTTTTAAAAAGGGGCATTTTGACATTTCCTGTCTATTCAATTAAACACTGGCTATGTTACATGATTTTAAACTTTTGAAATGTAAAAGTTTTTTTACTTAAATAGAAGATATCTAAAAATAATAATAAAATTATCCACCAAATTCTATATAGGCAGATCAGAAAGTGTTCGAAGTCATTGACAAGATCATCTTGTTGTAAAATTCTAATTAGATATACACAGGGCTATGTGTTAGACGTCCCCCAAATCACCCCCAGTTTTGACAGTTCTCCAGTAGGTCTCATGGCTGTGATTTGTTAAAGCAAAAATACACAAAGCAAAATCAGCAAAGGGGAAAAGGTTCATGGGACAAAGTTTAGGGGGGAAAAAAGGAGCCTTCTCCCAAGTGGAGTCAAACAGGACATGCTTGCTTCTTCCAACAACCACTTAGGACAACACGGGAAGTGTTGCCTGCAAGGAAGCTTATTAGGGACTCAGTGCCCAGGGATTTCATTAAGGGCTGGTCATGTAGGCACCCTCTGCCTAACCTGTTCCAAAATACCAGACTCTCAGAGAGAAAACAAGTGTTCAGCATAAATTACATTGTTTTTGCCCACAGTTTAGACAGAGTGAACCATTCTTAACAGTTTTGAAAATGATAGGAGCCCTCCCCAAATCCAAGTGGCCAGATGCCAGGCAGGGGTCCGCCTTGCCAGTAGGCCTTCCTAAGCTCAGGCCTGCTCTGTTAATGTGTATCTTCACAGGATCTCATTATCTTCTAATGGAAAAGCAAGGAAAAAGATTAATGGAGTTAAAACATAAAGGTCAGTCTTTAAGTTTCTCCTAGATCTCTGGCTTGATTGTAAGTCAGCTTGGTTTATTTATACAGATCATAATGGTCACTTCTGAAATTCAGGAGTACAAAAATCAGAATGCCTGACTGCCCTTCAACATATTTCTTAGTTGTTGCAAAATTCTTGGATAAGATTTTACTTTTGGCAGGGGGCTAGACCTGCATTTGGATAACCTCCTACTTTGCAGGGAGTTTTTCCTGTATAAAGCAATCTCTTAACATTTGTGAACCTCACATTCATTATTTCAGCTGTTTATGAGCCACCCTAAAGGCCTGTGAGATATCGGTTATAATTTTTTTGAGATGTAAATGTGAATAGAACCCCAAAGCCTCTTTGCAGGAGGCAGCCCACTTAGCTGACCACTGAGCCTACTGCCTGTGCTCTGCACATTTCAATACTATTTATTCTTGTTACAGCAGCAAAACTCATCGCTAGTGCTGATGATGCAAGTGTGGACTTCTATAAGATAATTAGAAATAGAACATTTGGATAAACTACACAAGTGGAATTTGACAGTCTTTTAGATCCATGGCATCCCAGTAGCATTTGGAAACAAGAAAACAAGGTTCAGGTGACAATTTTGGGGCATTTCCCTCTAGCACAAAGGTTGCTTATCAAGTGAGCAAACAAGTGAAAAGTGATGGATAATTCATGTAAGGATGGGCACAGGAAACAGCTGCAGAGGAACTGTGGAGGGAAAGCCAGCGCATATGCACAGATTTCATGTGAAGTCCTCACAATCTTCACAGAGGCTGAGATTGGTTCTTCTGCACAGTCATTTCACTTCTTTTTAGTTCACTTGGCTATAAATGTACCACTTTATATAGGAAGTGAATCTGAAAGGCTAAATACTCCACAGGCTATGGCTTATTTTCTTGTTGATTCTAATGAACTTCCTCCAGGTGGACAGCAGTGCCCAGGCTGTGGCCAAAACAGCTCCACAGACTCCACGGATGTGGTTCACATCAATCACGAAAGTTTAATGATATATGTAGTTCTTTCCTGTTTTATGAAGCTTTTTTTAAGAAACCATGAGTATCCCTTTTTCTTTAGTTAAATGTAGTGTTTTTATGTATGTAGTGTTTCTTTCACTAAGATATTAAAGGAGCTAACTGATACTAGCATGAGATGTTTGAAAGAACACTGTAGAATGAATAAGTACCTTCCTCACTGACTTTCCTGCCGTTTGAAAATATAAAACTTGCCTTGCCTCAGGTTTTAGCAGAACAGACCTCTCTGAGTGACTTATTAGAGCTGTCTTTTGCGCAGTATATAGGACTCAGTGCCAAATAGGTGTACAGGTGGCCCTTAGTTAATTTCTTCTTCTTCTTCTTCTTTTTTTTTTAAGCTCTCTAGCTAGCATTTATCCTGCTGAGTTTCTTTTCTCCTTAGAGATAAAGGAAAGAAAATCATTGAACATTAGGATGATCACTTACACAAAATTTTTTAGTGACATCTTTCAATTAGTAGTTACCCTAGTGGTTGACTTTTGTCACTGCCCCTCCTGCTAGTAGACATTTAGCTGCTGTGTGGTTAATATTTTCATTTTTATTAAGTAACCACTTGGCAGTTATCACTGAAGTACAATTTATATCCCTGTTCTCAAAATTCATTTTGTTTTAAATAAAACGTAGTGTTAGAAACATATAGGTTTTTGTCACATTTACCTTTATTCTGGTCAAATGTAATTTACAGAGGGTTTAGTGGAGATTCAAAAAGATTATTAATTTTATAAAAATATTGATTGCTTAAGACCTTGAATTAGCCTGAGTAGACATCTACTAACTGTGATATCCCTTATTTATTTGATGAGTATAATTTAAAAAGTTAAATGAAGGTGAATTGTTGTTGTGAAATAAAAACCTAACAGGTACTTTCTAATAGAATAAACTTAAAATTAATTGTTGGATTTCATGTCTTTTGTCACTAAAGAATTCAACTGGTAGAAATGTTACTCTGTGAAAAAAAAGTTATTTTCCAAAATGTTCTGTTATTTAAAGTCTCATTTTGTCTCATGTTTTGTGTTAATATCCTAGTGAATCAGTATTAGCTTACAGTACCCTCTGTTTATTGTATTCTTTCTCTCCCTCTTCAAGACTCAATGATGAGGCACGGCGGCTCATTGCTGAATTGGGGAGCACATCTATTACTAATCTTGGTTTTAGAGACAACTGGGTCTTCTGTGGTGGGAAGGGCATTAAGACAAAAAGCCCTTTTGAACAGGTTAGTGTCTTAGACTCTCAGAATTAACAAAAACAAATTCTATGAAACCTTACGGTATATATTCCCATCCCAGCTATTTGAAAATCAGATAAAGCAGATAGTAAATATCATATATTTGTCATAAATTCTTGGTAATCAGTTATTTGAAATAACCATCGTACTTTTCAATTCAAAACTTAAAAATTCTGCACGGGAATATTTTTTCCTACAGGACAATGCGTTGGAATAGGATTACCTATCTTAAGCCTTTTAGGAAGCTTTAATTATTAAGGATTTTAATTGAGCTTTGGATTTTAGAATCAGTTAAGCTTTGAAATATTTTAGAACTTAGTAGAATGTAAATGATAGTTTTTGACTAGCAAATAATCCTTTAAAAGCATCTGCAATGTATTCTTTCAGCTGTTATTTGAAGGTCTGCCATGTATGTGATACAACCTGAGGGTCACTTATTTAATATCTTGACCAGTAATTTATATGAACTCATTGTTGACATGAGTATTACTGAAATGAGAATGTGTAAAATGTTACTGCAAATCAGCAGTTTACAAAGGTTTGTTAAACTGTGTATTGTTACTGTGTTCCAATAGCACATAAAGAACAATAAGGATACAAACAAATATGAAGGATGGCCTGAAGTTGTAGAAATGGAAGGATGCATCCCCCAGAAGCAAGACTAATGGAAATGTGGAGAGAATTGAAGAAAGCGCACTTTCACTATTAATGGGAGAGCTGTGTGTAAATATTTTAAGAGCATGCAGCCATCTTGGTGTGTGCATGAGTATTGTCTCTTTTGATATCAGGATTATTTATTGCTAACGTAAATAGATAGCATTGTAAATAGTCATCACAATGATCAAATCACTGAACCATGTCTCTGCACATTTCCCTAAAAGTACAATGTTTAGACTGCTGTGGTAATACATATTTTAAATTCTAAAAGCATACCCAATGTGTAACTGAACAGATCGTGAAAAATATATTGATATATATACTAGTTGCTGTGAAAATATCATGGAATAACATGGATTTTAGGGTGGATACTTTATTTTCTTTTATACCTCTATATATTGCCTTGTGATGACATTATCTTTTAAATTAAAAAGAGATTTGGCTAGTTGTGTGTGTAATGTTACTTTACAGTCCGACTCTCCTGATGTACCTCTTTTCATGATCTTTTTCTTTCCTTCCCAAGAAACTGAGGAATGTTTAATATGAAAACACACATTGGATATGTGAAAAGCACAACAAAATTCTTAATGTACACAGTAAAAAGTAAATATATAAATGTAGATGGCATTTAGGACCACAGCTTGCTGGATTTGTGTTAGCTATTGGAATAACTTGATTTTGTATAAGCTATTTAGAGTGAGGCTGGAGGTGGCAGTTTTACAGAACTGGAGAACCAGGCCAAGTCCCCTCCCCAACCTAATTAGGTCATTCAGGACAGCTAAGTCAGTATATTTAGAGCAATACTAGCATATGTTTTTCTTAATTGTTATCAGCATTGACCAAGTGGTTTGGAAGGAGGCATGCTTTAATATCACAATAATTTTGATTTGTAAACCAAGAAATTAATCCTGTGTTTATCTAACTTCATAATAGCAGTTATTGCCCGAAGCTATAGTGGCATATTTACAAAAGTTCTTATTACTGGGTGGACTGATAACATTTAAAAAATAATTGTGTTTGACCCCAAATGACTTTATACCCAATTCTACATAAAAATATAGAAGATCTATCTTTTTTGTTACTTTCAGATGTTCACTAACAAAATTTTTAAGCAGACGTTTTCAGGGCATTAAATATATGTTGTGTATGAAATATCTCAAACTGGAACATAAATTTAGTGATCAAACTGCCATTCATAATGTAAGGCAACACTTAAATTTCGAACCTAAATTTTAGATGGATTGTATAAAAAATCCTAAAAGCAGTATCTGTTATTTAGCTGTAAACCAAGTTGGAAGCTATTCAGATAATTTCTTAAATATTGATGAACTTTGGAGTACTGTTTCTTCCTTCAAACTGAATGTAATTCATGAATAAATGCACCTTATATGTTTAAACAATTTTTGTATACTTTTGGGATTTTTGGTGCTTATATGCTAAATCACATTCAGCATGTGTATTTTGACATTTAAAATCTCTCAATTCTGTAAATTAAAAGAATAGTTATTTTACAGTTCTAGGGATTGTGAAATAAATGTCACTTTTTAAAAAATAATGAAAATAAATACTCTTGGTTTTGCTTTGTGAATTTTTTTTTGTATTATCTAGCAAAGTAATACACCTACAGACCTTCACAAAAACTCACACAAGGTTTTTCAAGTATTTATTATACTAACTTGGAAAAAAATTGTTGCTGTGGTTAAAAATAGTAATATCCAAATGTATCTTAACATGTAAGAAGTTAAGTAGATGGCAGGGAAAGCCCTTTTATTAAGACTGTAAAAGGATAGATTTTCCAGATATATAAAATGTCAAAAGAAGACAAAGATTGGTTATGTAACTGCTGTGGTTTCCTTTTGTCTCAGTTCAATCTTGTATAGATTGTGCCAGCTTAACTTGAAAGCAATAACTTTATACTACATTTTCAGATACCTCTTTAAAATCGGTTTTAGACATGAAACAGTGCTCATTTAATGTTAAGAATTTTCTATGTTAAATTAACATTGACATAGTTTTGAAATGGTGCTTATGGGCTTATCAATGCATATTTTTTATTTGTAATCTGATGCTGTCCCAGAATAAGTGTATTGTAATATGAATGTTAAAATTGCACAGAGACAGCAGGAAAATAAGTGGTATTTGGGAAATTAAAGAAAAATTGAACCAGAGTCTTTATATTCCTGAATTTAATTGGATTAATGTGAAATTTATCATTGTTCTTTCTGTATTTGACTTGTTTTTAAGTGAATCAGCTGTTTTATAATTTTATGACAGATCAAAGCTGAGTTCATTTAGCCTGTATTGCTCTTTATACTTTAAAAATTTACATAAATTATAAATAACCTGACCAACAAAGTTATAATTTCAGTTTGGTCAACAAACTGTCCCTTAATTGAATGCAAAATGTGCCGTGTTCAGTTAGTAGAGCAATTAAAAGTGGAAATTCATTTAGAATACTTTTTCAAAGGAATATGAGAGAAATTGCTTGTGTTGATTAGGGAGAAGATTTGCCATTTAAACCTCTTCAATTATTTCAACCTCTTGAACAGCAATAAATCCATGTAAATTTAGAGCTATAGAGTAACAGATTGCACCTTTGCATTCTTCAAAAGGATTCTCTCTTCAGAATGATTTTTCTACCACATACTTGATTTTTGATGATCATATGCTATAACTAGTTAATTTCTATTTCCCTCAAAACTCTCTCAATTTAAGCTTTTCTCTGCTCCTTATTGTGATCCTTTTTTTTTTTTTTTTTTTTTTGAGTTTCCAGTCAAAGGCTAGATGGAGTGAAAAGTAAGCAGGCTTCGAGAGGGAGTGTCAGTCATTTGTTGCTAGAGAGCATGAAGAGAGCATCAAAGGATGGTTCAGGCAGCATGGTAAAAGCCCTCCAGGGAATCTAAGAGGCTCTTCTGCCATCAGAACCTTCCTCCAGGCCCGTGAGGGAGCAGACACCTTGAGGGAAGCTATACTGGGGAAACACTTGGAACAGTTAGATATCTCTTCTATGAGTGGTCAGAAAGGAAAAGGGACTGGGAAGTTCTCAGGTTAAAGACAGAAGAGATGTTTCTCTCGGGCTTGTCCCATGGCAGTTTATAAGCAAAGTTAGCATGGGGAAGACATCTTCGTAGTACAGCTAGTTCATGGGTGCAACTTGTTGCCATTACTAACCTCACTGTTCAGCTCTGCATCAGTTGTGCCAACCACTGGGGTGCATTTAATATTGAAGGAACAATCTGAAGCTAAATTGATAAAAGATACTTCCTTTAGTCAGGGAAAATTGACTTACAACCTGCAAGCTCATAATGTTTCATATAGTCTGCCCATATTTCCTTCACTTGATAGCCAAAGAGAAAAAGGGCTGAAAAACCTTTAAAGAGGAGAGAATTCTGTAGCGGGGAGACAGTGTGGCATAGTGGTTAAGAGTGCAGACTTGCCTGAACATGCATCTCTTCCACTGTGAACTCCTTGAGGACTTTGAGGAAGTCAGTGTCCACCTGTAAAACAGGGATAATACCAGAATGTTTGTGGTGCCTACCAAAGTGCCTGGCACAAAGTACTCATTCAGTGCAACTGCTAGTATTGCTGTTACTAACCATGTGTCTTCCAGGCATCTTAGCCCAAAAGAAGATGTAACAAGTCAGCCTCTCTAGCTTTCCAGTCCCATCATAGCCAGAAGGGAGCCATTAGATGACTTGAGCAGTAAGATCATGGGAGAGGATTCATTCATCTCTTCACCTGAGTTTCTCCTTGACCTCCAAACCTCTAACTTCATATTCTGCCTGCCTTTTCACTTATTACACATTGACACCAACTCCCCTTCATAGGTAGAATTCAGGCTTTTGTGTATCTCCAGGTAGCTAGCATTTTAAATGGTTAGTTTATCTCCATGTATTTTGGTGTATCTTCAGGTAGCTAGCATTTTTAATGGTTCTACTTGATTGCTGGTCTGGCCTTTAGGGGAAAGTATGTGACTTAAGCCAAAGAGGCTGGGAGCCCTTGCTGACCTCTTCTTGTGGCAGCAGCTGGTTGATGAGCCTCACTAGAGAGTGCAGACCTTGATTCCTGCTCCTAATGACCTCACCACCCCAATTCCCGCTGCAGGGCAGGGTGGCATCTGATCACAGTGGGGAAGATGCTGGGGCTCAGCTGGCCCTCTCTGACGCAGAACAAACTCAACAGTGAGGCCAGTGACTTCCCCACCAAACTGTAGCCTCCTATATCACCCATGGAATAAGATGGCCGATTTGGACATCTACCTGTTGAAAAGAATTGCTCTGTTTTCCGTAAGTATATCCCTCAAAGCAGAGGAGACTAATGCTCACCCTTGGGAATCTTGTCTTTTAGCAAAAAAGCCCAGTGTGAGCCTGCGAAGTTCTCTGATTGTAAGACTTCACATGAATTTTGCATTTTTTTTTTTTTTATTATTTACAGATGTTGGTATTAACATGGAAATCTCAAATTATTTTAAATTTCAACTCCAAAAACTACTTAGCTTGTGTGTGCTCTGTTTTTTGGAAGGCTGGTTACAGAAGTATTATGTGCTCTATTTGGCAAGAACAGAAAGGAATCCCAAGGAGAATGCATTGTGAGTCCAAGCTCTGAGAAGAGGAGAGATTTAAAAGCAAATGATGGTTGGGCTATGGTTAGAAATATGTTGGGTTAGTGAGTGGAGAAGGCAGTATTCCCTGAGAGTTGTGGTTTTCAGTGGGTAGAAGTGGGAGAATCAATTGGTGAGGATTTCCTTAAGTGTAAGGAATGAGCAAGAACTGGGACTTAAGTCCTGCCTCCTTACCTGGGGAGTGCAGCCTGCCCCAAATGGCTTCCTGTTCTCCCTTAGGGAAAGGACTTAAGATTTAAGGTAAGTGAGCTCATCCCTACACTTCTATGGAAATCTGAAACTTTTGACCAAGAATGAGATTGACAGCTAATTCTTGTGGAACTGTTAAGACCTTACAAAAGGGTGTTAAAGTTATGGAAATAGTCTGGATTAGGTTCCCTGTGGTTTTAAAGCACTGGGTGTGTTGGATATAGGCACAGTCACAGGAATTGTGGCAAGTGAAATTTTGAAATCATTCCTACATTTTAAAATATAGTTTCTCAAAAAATGATGAATTGGGCATTTGGGGAAAGCAAAACAGCTTTAAGCCAGTGAAGGAAATAATTTCTCACACTGAGAACTGAAATGTATCTTTCAGTTTGCAAAGTTCCTGTACCCATTAAGTAGGGGACATGTTAGAGAGGATTTATCCCATTCACTTCTGCAGGTTTCCCATTTTGCTATTGTGACCTGTGCTATTTCTTGTCTTGCATAGAGCCTTGTTTGCCAGGGAGTTTGAGATAAAACAATGACAGTGGATAGGACTAAGAGAAAGAAAAGATTATGTACTGGCAATACATAGGTAGTTATTGATTTCCATTTTGTATATCTACACCTTTCATAGGTTTCCAGAGAATTTGAGGTGTATTTAAATGTACTAGTATATTTGGTGATACTTCTCTCACCAAAGAGTAATTAGGGGCAACAAGGATCTGCCCTTTCTTCTTGGTTAAACAGGGCCAAGTAAATGTGGGCCATGATCATGGGTGTCAGGTGGTTACTAAAATGTAGAAGGAAAGGCTTCTTGGCCTCTGTGGAGTAGAGTTACTGTGATGGTTCTGAATGGCCATCTGACAGGGAAAAAGGCAGCCCTCAGCCACTGCCCTTTGTGCCTTTCCAATTCACATACACGAATCAGATGCTTTTACTTACTCCGCGAATTATAAAGTCACACATGAAACTTTAGTTTGTGTTGACTTGATTCTCCTTTATTACTTTACAAGAGAGGCCACTTTTGCTGGTATGATTTTGTTTCAAAAGGTTTTAATCTGGTGCAAACCACCTCTAGTGGTTTTCCTTTGGATATGAATGTAAACCATTACAAATAGTAAATTTTAATCCATCTTTTAAAAATAACACCTTATGTAACATTTGGCTGTAAGCACAACAATAAAAAGGATGTAAGTATTTATTTTATGTCACACTAAATTAGTTTGATCTTTCCCCCTAGTTATTTTCTTTTGGAATGGTTGTTAGATTCTTGCACAATCCAACTGTTAACCACACTGCAATCTAAAATAGAAGTCAGCGTAAGTCACTTTGGGCTTAGTAATCAAGAGGCAGTGTATTTTAATTTTATTTCATAGTAAATTCTAAGATCTCAGCTCTCCCATCACTTCGCTCCCTACTTTTCAACCAAGTTTATATAACCAAACCATGAAGAACATCCTGTAACTTTCATTACATTCATAAATCCCCTAAACTCTTTAAATGGCATATGTTTGTAAACACAGTCTGACAATTTTGATACTGTGAGAAGCGCAATAACAGTGTGGTGGTTAAGGGCACAGACATTGAAGCCAGATCATTTTGTGTGACCTTGGGCTGGGAACTTACTGTGTGTCTCAGTTTCCTCGGCTGTAAAATGAAAACCACAATAATGTACCTACTTTAAAAGGTTGTTGTGAAGATTGAATTTTTATATGTATCTCTCTATATTTTTTACTTAGACTAATACGGGTATATACTAAGTGCTATGGAAGTATTTGCTAATATTATTTACTCTTTCAAAGTAAATTAGTCCTTTCCTGGTGTATCACTATGTTCCTTGTCATGCCATGCCATGTGTCATCATCATCTTGCCCCCAAGAAATGTCATGATTTATCACATCTGGTCTATAGTAAAATTTAAATTAATTTTAAAAAGGAGACAGCCAACTTTCTTTAAGAAGGGCTTGTCTTGAGGAGTATTTGAGGTTTCTGGAGATAGGATTCAAAGTTTTCTTCCCTCAAATCACCCAAGGTAATCAGTGTTCCAGGTCACTACCTGCCTCTAAATAGTGAGTTGAATTTCTCAATCTTTGATGACCTTTGGGAGGTGATGCAAAAAGGATGAGCAACTCACCAAATTGCGTACAAATAAATATTTTGATGAGAAGCTTTGCTGTTTCCACCTTTTAAACTAAGTACAAACAAATATTATATTAGTACTAACAGTCCTGGAGAAAATTAAAGTGTGTTTTAAAATCCTTACTGTGCATATCACATGGTTTTAAAGCTGCCAAAACATAAGGTCACAGCATCTAATGTGTATAATTAAAATTTTATTGTTATTTTTAATATAACTATCATAGTCTCTTAAAATACAGAACAAAATGACTATCATCCAAATTGTGAATAAAGAAATAATGCAGTTATTTATATTAAAGAGAATTAATGTGGTGTTAATGTTGTGTAAAGTACTGTTATCAGGAAAATTATTCAACTTCCTAATCCAGATGTTACAGATAATATCGTTTAATATGTTTTTCTTGACTTCATTTCAGGATGAATCATTGCCTCTTACTATTGCCTTTATTAGGCAGTTCCAAATTTACAAAGAAGTTGAAATCCTAAATTGAAAAATAATCCACTGGAGCAGCTCCCTTCGCCCTTTAACATTATGCAAGGTATTTCAACAAATCAAAGCACTTCGTACCCACATACATAATCCCCAGTGCTTAGGGCTTGCTTTGTCTGGGGTGAGCTCCATGTGATACTAAAAACTGTCTCCTAAACAACTCACTAGTACCAAGACATATAATGTCTTCACTGCCCAGCACCCAGGAACTCCTTACTGTAACATAACACCCTGGTTTCCTTTAGGAAAACCACTCCCCTCTCTATTCTCACGCTGTGTAATTTTAGTTCCGGGGAATCCCACTTCCACTTCCAGGGTCATGATGGCCTTAAGATGGATCAGTGTAGCTCTGGCTTACCCAAAACTCCCAATGGTCATGGTGATTTTTTCAGAGAGGCACATTTAATCAATTAGAACCATTGAGACTCAGAAGACCTTTGCTGAGCCCTCTGAGAAGGAAAAGGTTTTCTTTCCATCTGTGTGAGCAAACCAGGAAAGAACCTCTCTTTCTTGAGGATGGGACCCCTCTTTCCTTAGAATGAGTGATAGGTAGGAGAATGTGAGGTCTGGAAGCATGGCAGACATGTTGCTAAGAAAAGTAGAGAGTCGGGAGATGCTGGGAGAGTTTGGAAGAGGTTGGGACACAGCACTGCGTAGACCCTGAATTAGAAGACTTGGCTAGTAGCCAGCCTAAAGAGATAGAGAGACCTGAGCCCAGGAAACATGGTGTGAGCTTATGGATCAAGCTTCCCCTGAACCAGTCACAAATTTGGAGTTTTTAGTTACTGAGTCAACACATTTAATGTTTAAATCAGTCTGGGTTGAGTTTTCCATTACTTGCAACATAAGGGGCCCTAGTGAATGCAGGCAATGTGGTTTAGACTAGATAGGAGACTCTGGGTCCAAGAATTGTGTTCCCAGGAGCACCATGGTGCTACCTCTACCATGACTGGGAGTGGGATGGAAATGGGCTAAGAGTAGGCTGTCAGCCAATAAGACAGGTGATGGCCGGGCACGGTAGCTCACACCTGTAATCCCAACACTTTGGGAGGCCAGGGTGGGTAGATCACTTGAGGTCAAGAGTTTCAGACCAGCCTGGCCAACATGGTGAAACTCCGTTTCTATTAAAAATACAAAAATTAGCTAGTCATGGTGGCACATGCCTGTAATCCCAGCTACTTGGGAGGCTGAAGCGGGAGAATTGCTTGAACCCAGAAGGCAGATGTTGCAGTGAGCCGAGATCAGGCCACTGCACTCCAGCCTGGGTAACAGAATGAGACTGTCTAACAAAAAGAAAATGAAAAAGACAGGTGAGAAATATAAGGATGGCTTCCATGGTGATACCAAAGGTGAGAAGAAAAGAAGAACCCAAAGATACAGGTTTGGAGTTAGGAGGAGTTTTTGCTTAGGCATCCCAGAGAGAGGTGCCAGAATTAGCATCACTGTTTTAAAGGAATGGCTGAACAGTAATCAAGTGTTTGTAAGTTAGAGGCTGCCTGATTCTCACAGTCAGTTGAAAAGGTAATTATGAAAGGTTTTCTAATTAATAGAAGAAATTAGTTGTTAATAGACACTACAGTCTTCTGTTTTTTTAAAATGGGTGATTATGTTCAAAGAAGATAAAATAGATTTACTTTGAAAAAACAGGCAGGAGAGAGTGTCTATTTTCAGATTCTTCTATTCAATGGATGCTAAAGACTGGAAAACCACTTTTAAATATGCACTATATTCGAACATTTGCCATTTCTGTGCCTCTCATTTAGTAAATAATAACTTTGTCAAACTTTACAATCACAGTTAAATGCTTAGTCTTGATTTTAATATTAGACCTGAGACATTTTCCATGGGTTTGCTCTTTTTCAAAAATTGTTTCTCTGCCTCAGTGAATAAAATTAAAGAGAAATAGAATGAAGACAGTAGGGCAGGGAAACATTTCTTTATCTTATTAATAAGAAAATGAATATTCTCTTTGTCCATTCTGAATTTAGAAAATTATTTTTTCTATATAATACTGAAATATTTAACAATTCATAAAAAACATAAGCATTTACATTAAAATACAACCTTAAATAGAGCCCTGTAATTTTTACCAGGAATCTTGTAAAATATGATGAATATACATGCATGAATATTAAAACAAGAAAGACCATTCAACACTCAAATAGAAATGCAGCATTACATAAAATATAATAAATATCCAGGATATCAAATCAAACTGATCACTACTCTGATTTCGATTTTTCCAGTTAAGACTTTTACTAATATAATTTATTATAATAACCTTATGAGTTAAGCATAACTAATGTGAAAAGAGAATTCAATTAACCTTACTGTTGAAATAACACAATTTTTGATATTTTGCGACATATTTTAATCTACAACATATAAAACTGTCATTTTAGCAAGAAATACACATCCATATAACTAACTGCTAAGTTAAATTCTCTTCGATGTCCAAAAAAATAGCGTTAGTAGTATGAGAAAAAAAAGAAGCTAATCTTATTTATGAGATAATTTTACTGCCTTAGTTCTTGGGCTTTGTCAATAAATGTTGTAATATAGATCATATAACTTAAGTACTGTATTTACAAAATCGAAACCTTTTAAACAAAATACTATACAAAACACTGTCTTTATACATTTAAAGGGTGCTTTTCTTTACAATGTATGAAATTGTATTTTTACCTCACTTTTTACCTCTACTTTTCCCACGTTTCAGGATCCTCCCCCCTAGTATCTCAGAGGTGGGTTTTTAACAGTTGAAACTGGTCTGTGATAAAAGTATGAATCTAAAGATCAAAGATTGCTATATACCTTATGGAGGGTTTTCCAGATTCTCCCAGTGAAAAGGCACTTAAAATCTAAATCATTCATTTTACTTTATACATATTGATTCTTTGTCACTAAACATCTGTAACGACCATTTTTTTAGGGATATTGTATCACTTAAGAAGATTCTTTTTTTGGAATCCTTTCTTTAGAAGTGCATGAAAGGGTAAGTCAGCACCCAATGCTTATGTTAACTTTTCAACGTCTTCTGTCTATGCACAAGCAGTATGATTTCTTCAATTAAAATACTGAGAGAATAAATGAGATTCAGGTTAATGTCTCCTTATTGCTATAAGAGGTGTCTTTTAAAAATGACTAATGTTCACCCACCATTATTGAGTCCTGTAACTGAGTTCCATATTCAAGGATCTTATCCTGAGTGTGGCAGGGCTCCTGGCATGAGGGATCTTTCCTGTTATTTCTTGCTTAGGAAACAGATTATTTTCCTCGTATGTCAATATATATTCCCCAAATCACCAAAAGGTGAATATAAACCTTTTCAACATTAGAATCCCAAGAAATCCACACAATCAATGGGTTGATCAGATAAAGGAAAATATGTCGATCAGGTAAGGGAAAGTCTCAGAGAGGTCCAAGGTTCTGGGGATTCCACTGCAAAAGTCAACTTTACTAGCTGCACAGGGAGGGGCACCCTTCTGGTTGCAATGCCATTGTGTATTGCTGAGGCATCTTGTCCAAGGCTGGATGGAGTGGTTACTTGCAAGTGTGGACATCAGTCATGCTTTCACACCTCCTGCAACGGACATAGCAGCACCAGACGAACTTACACTCACACCTCTCCACGTGCCGGACCACGTGGGTGTTGTAACCTCGGCCACAGCAGAGGAGGTTGCAGCCATCTGCACCCTCTGATGTACGGTTGCATTCTCTGCCTTGTGTCCCTGGGATTCCCAGTTTCTTATCTTCTACACAGTAGTTGGGAGACTTATTAACATAGAGCAGATCATCCTTGTGGATTGGTATTTTCCTCTGATCTTTTTCTCTCCTGCGCATTTTCCTCTTTATTTTGTCTGATATTTGGATACTGTTTTCATATTTATCCTTCAACAAATGGCCAATCTTTTCAAAAGAAGACATGGTTTTCCAGCATGTTTTCACAGCACAGGAGCCGGAAACTCCGTGGCAGCGGCAGTCTACTGACATCAACTTGGCGACAGCCTGAAACCAACAGTAATCGTGTTCAACTATCAATCATAAAGTGTTTTACTCAACAACAGAAGCACAGTTAATCTAATCACTTAACTTTCTGGCTCTATTTCCTCTTGAATAAAAATGATGGTTTTGAACATAAATGATCTTTAAAACTGCGTAGGTTTCAAATGTTTTGTCCTTTTGTTTTTGTCCCAAATGTTCTGTCCAAATTTCTTAATCCTTCAGAACAAACCTTTCCAAGCTGTACTTAAAGTAGTGGACCAGACTAATATTATTGGAGATTATCTGCGATAACAAAAGGAAATGACTTCTATTTCTAATCCCCGTTCTAATTTTGAATGTGGTAGGATGCTCGTGCGTGCCTGTATGTTCCTGATACCATTCGACACCTTGTTACTCAGAATACAGCTCAGGGACCAGCAACACCAGCACCACTTGTGAGAAATGCAGACTCTCAGGCCCCACTCCAGACCTACAGAACCAAAAGCTGCACTTTAACAAGATTGTCATTAAAATTTGAAAAGCACTGAGAGAGAAGTTACCCTCAGCTCTCACGGTGCATAGAAACATCATGGAACTTTACACATAACCAATGCTGAAACCTCTCAGATTCTGATTTCATTGGTTGGGCTGGGGGTGGGGTGTCCAGGCCATGGGACTTTCACAAAGCTGCTGAGATTATTTTAATGAGCATCCAGGGATGAGACCTATTGATTCAATTGAGAGTTCTCAAGTTTGATCATTATGAAAGTCAGTTACATACAAAGGGAGGGGTGGAGGTGGTGAACTATGCTATCCCCTGGTTCCAGGCCACATGAGAAACTATGACAAATCTGGTTTAGGTGGTCAAAAGGAGAAGGGGCTACAGTATGGTGGCTCCCCCCAGCAAATTCTCCTTTTCTGGAAAATTAATTCAAAACACATGCCCTATCCTTGATGAATCAGTAGCACTATCCTAGCATGGAAAAGGGGATAATGTTTATGTAATTTTTTCAATTATAAGTGCTAAGTTCAGTTGAAACAGACTAAGAAATTAAATGAAACTACATAGATTTGTAATAGTCCAATGCCTGGCACACACTATGGTCTAAATAAAAGCCCCTTTCTCTGAAAAAGAAGGTACAGTTAGAGTTGAGATAAACATTTCCAGTAAGGCTAAGGGTGCAAAAACAATATAGAGATTTCAAAAGTTTGGGGCTCTAATCTCTTACATACCAGGCTAGCCAGCATAGCTTCCTTCAATCCCCAGACGATGGCAGAACAGATTAATAAATCGTCAGGGCTAGCTGTGGAGTTGACGTTCTGTCAACATGCTGGGTAAAATGAAAGATGGATCCATCCATTCAATAACTTGGAAATTATGTATGTAATCTCACCAAAGAAAGGAAAAACCTCACAGTTTAAATTCCACTTACAATTCTTATCAAAACAATAAAATGACAGGGGTCTACATTTTGCTATTTTGTACCAAAGCTGACATTGACCTGTTTGCAGAATATTATGTTTTCAAACAAAGTTTAAAAATGTCTGAACTATCTAATGAGACAATATTACACACAAATAATAACATTTGCAACCTTAAATAAGAGCATATGGTATTGATTTATGCAATGCTTGATATTTCTTAGTAGTGCACATAAGCTTTTTTTGAATTCAGAAAACTAAGAAACCAATAGATGTATCTATTTCTTCTTAACCCAGGGCAAAAGGTGTCCTGCGATTGTATGACAGCAATTTATAAAGTATGACACAAAGGCGTGTTTCTTTAAATTTATGGCTTTTCATATTCACAAAACCCTCAATTCTTTAAAATATTTCTGGGCAATAAAATGTTCAGATAAATGTGATCTGCCTACCTTTGTTCAAATTTTAAGCTCCCAAAGGTTACGAGGAAAATCTTAATCAGTGCTGGGTAATAACAAAACATAATTGTCCAAAGAACACTAAAAACATAACAATGTATGTTTCCATGTTTAAGTTGATCAGCCTTCTTTACAATCATCACTTAGTGATTTAAAGCTGTTTCTCCCCTGGATCATAACTGAGGAGCCGACTTTTTCTTTTATTAGTCACTTCAGACATCATGTAAGATGTTGCCAATTTGTACAGCATGAGGGACACAGTAGATGCTCATCAAATACTTATTGAATAATTGGTCCAGCTCGCTTGAACAGTTTTATCTCATCCTCTCTTGAATCAAGAGGGAGTAATAAAAACCACCTTCTTAAACACGTGTCACTGCTAAGAGGTTAATGGTATTGTTTTGAGCCGGCTGGGCTCTCTTTTTCAATTCCTTAGCTTTAGCCTCATCCACAATAGTGTTATTCTATGAAAGTTACGCACTACATCATGATGAGGGATCAAAAGAGAGACTGATTTTCACATTCAATTACATCACCTGCTGAATTTGTATTGAAATTACGGAAAGGTTTCTCTCCTAGAAAATTAGCCTTTTTGAATACATACATGGAATTTATAATTTTTCAGTGATGACAATTTAGAGAGTATTATTCTATTACCTTTGAATTATAGGTGTCCCTAACAATAAACATAATAAAAGAAATAATATCTTTATTATATATGATATATATTATTTTTGTATCTTTGAACATCTATAGAGGTATATACATATTCTTAGAATATTTATAGGTATATCTATCTATCTATCTATATATATATATACATGTATTTTAGGACAGAAAGATAAATGAACTTCAAGGAAAAAAATATCAATAACCTGACCTGGAATTTAAAATATTATACCCCCATAGTACTCCAAGGAAAGAACTTGGACAATCTGGAATTAGAATAAAGCAATGTAATCACCACGCAGAAATGATGAAATGCAAAATTCAAGGACAGATAAACACACACACATACACAAAGTTTAATTCTACAGAATTAGAATTCTGCTTCTCAGAGCACATTTTAATAAATATTTTATCTGATTCAGTTTTAGAGGAAGAAATTTGTTGCACATAGTAGCTAGTTAATAAGCAGTTACTTATTATTTCAATTTTACAGAAAAATAAAGTCTGGTTAAGACGTTTGTCTTACATGAGTAAAGCTGGTGATAAATAATATAAGGTATTTATATGCATCAGGATAATTTTAGTAGAATAAGGAAAAATAAAAGTGGAAAATGCAAGTATATTTAAGGAAATTGCACGAATGTTCCCCCAAAAAGTGTATTCTGGAGATTTTCCTCCAGGATTCTTAATTAATGTTAAATAGCCATTCTGAATTACAGCGATATCACCATCATTTTCTGCTAACAGGAACATAAGAGAATAGCAAAGGAATGAGTGCTGTGTGGTTATGAGAAAATTCCTTTCTCTACTCTAGTTGAGTTGTTAAGGTTTATAACGATATTAACAGAGGAATGTTTTGTTAACTATTGCAAACAGATGTGCACATTTTGGTGGAATATTTTTAAACTATGTCAGAGCAATCAGGAGGGTAGCATTTAATCTACTGGATTCCTTGTGTAAGTTTTGGTTTGATAAATTTCTAATGAAGTGAAATAGGAAAGATGCATCATTAATACTTTATGTAAACATAGAAACCGCTTGAGAAGTGGTTTAAGAACTGATTGGTTCCACAATTTTGACTCAGAGGTAATGTGGCAGTTGGTGATTGTTTTTCAGTAAATTACTTGTCTGAATTTTACAAAAATGGCCAGAAAATTGTTGTGGAACGTTTTGTGACTAACATTTCATTTTCTCAACTATCAGATGATCTAAGTTTTTATAAAAACTGCGACATGAGGTTGGATGGGTGTACGTAGGATTCCTGTTCCTCTGACCCATTTTGTCCCTTTCTGTCCAAAAATATATTCGAACCTACTGAAAAGCAAAACACTATGTGTTGTTCAACTACTTATAAATATTCTTGGAATAGGTCAATGAAAATTTGGGATTGCGCCCTTCCCACTTTGTTGAGTTACTCATCATAAAACAAATTATGGGGTAGAGAAACTTAAAAGTTTATGAGGTGGACATGGGAAGAATGGAAATATTTTAAGCACACCAAAAGAAATACCCATAAATATTCCAAGTCACATTATTCCCAGAAGTTCTGCCCCTGGAAGACATCACATCATTCGGTTAGCCAATCACCATTCGGCAACATTATTCTTGGAGTCATAACTTTAGGAATGGTGTCAGAAACCAAGGGGGAATCAGAGTATTTAAGGTTAGCGGTTAGAAAATCATCTATCCTGCTCACAGTACTACTAAGCGCCAGTACCCACATTTCTCTGAATGCTTTCCTACATTTTGAGTTTGTGATTTTGAGGCTAAGAAAATCAACTCAATTGAATACAGACCTGGATTTTACTCAGAAGAATATGCCTATCAGATTAAAATCCTAATTGCCAGTGTTGAAAAAACTGACTTGATTGCTCGTCCATGTTAGACAATAACCAGGAAACTTCTTTTACGGTGTTTTTTTGTTTTTTTGTTTGTTTGTTTGTTTTTGCCACCAACAGAAAGAAAAATACAAAACTATGTGGAATTATAATACCTCATGAGAAAATAAAAACAACAACAAAAACACCAGCATAGTACCTACCAAATAACCAGGTCAATGTTTTCTAATATTTTAAGATTTCATCTAAACGCGAAACAATATGAACCAAAAATGAACAATGTGAAAAAATGATTCAGTAGAGAAAACTCAGAGATTTACATATATGCATAAATTGAATTGTTTTCAAGCTAGTTAGAATAATAGCAAGAACCTAGGTAATGTTAGAAAACTATTTTTGCCAGCAAAAATGGATTAAAATTAATGGTGAATAGGAAGTGTGTTTTTAATAAAATCAGAATATAAATAATAGTTTAAGATTAACATTAACAGTTACAGAGAGGAATATTACTACCTAATTTGAAAAACACACAGTATAAAATAAAACCAAATAGCTGCCGAATGTTACAATAAAAATATATTTTAGAATGCTTCAGAGTTTTTTATAGGTCCCAAGATGATTTTATTTAAGAGAATCAATCACAACATGAGTTTTTGTGTTCTAAATTTCTAGTTTATTAAAAATCTCTACCAAATTTACTTAAAGAATGGCTAAAGGAGATTTAAGGTCTATTGATAACAAACACTCATGTATTTGTTTCCTTGCTTTAAAAATATATTAATTTGAATAATCTTATCTCTAATTTTAACTCCAGAGTTTTAAGAACATATTTTTAAAATTAATATTCTAGAAATAATAAAAATTCCCTTACTGTATAATATTTATATTGAAGCAACGTCTCACTCATTTTTTTTTAAATGTAAAACCTTAAGAGTAAGAGACATGTGCATAACTATGGTGTTGGGCAAGAGTTATTCTAGTGAAATAAAGTAACTTTAAAATTTTTGTAAACAAACATACGAAAAGGTTACATAGCTATTTACTGACATTCCTACTTTCTATTTTGCTATTTTGAATTAAATATTTAAATTGAATTAAAATTCAAATTTGAATTTGAAGTCTTACGGTGATATATTTACTGACTATTCTGTTTTTGTATTTTAAATGGACTAAGTAAAGAAAACTGGAGGTAACTTGTAACTATTCTAAATAGGTTCTATTTATTCACTTTCCAAAAATGGAAAACAAATGCAACATACACTTTTAAGATTCCTAAGAGATATGGCAACTTGTTTTATTTATTTCAGAAGAATGTGGCAAATTGCAATAATTACTTTTGGACCTTTATAGGTTATTGAATATTTACAAAAATATATGATACGTGCTAATATTCCTGTCCTGAAAAAGTTTATTACAACATAGAAAATATATATTCATATAAAAGATTTAGACTCTTTTAGAAAAGTCACTATGAATTGCCAACTAGGTCAATTATGTTGTAGAACTCAAACTTTATTGTGTCAATATTCACTAACGTGAATATGTATAAGTCGAATTTAGCTACAAGAATGATGCATTTTAAGAAAACAGTATAAAAATGTAGAATTCATAAAAGATGTCAATTACGTAGCAGTTCTTCAAATGTACCTCTTCTGTATCTTTAAGATACCGATATTTTAAAGTATCTATAGATTTAATGTATCTACAGCTTCTTTATGCTTAGGAGTATTTATGAATTTTAAAAATTAACCTACATTGCTTTATAATAAAATAACTATTTCCCTTAAAAAAAAAACTTTCCTTTACAAAAAATATTAGTTAAAGGTATGTATTCCCTAAGAATGTTTTCCAGAAAAAGGTAAGTACAAAACTGACAACATGTTTAGGAGCCATTGCCATCTACTAAAAAGTAGATTTTTAAAAACATAATAATTTCAACTTGGGGAAAATGAAATTTGACTCAGTCCTATTAGAAAGGCATACACTGTAGACCCTATTCTGGCTCCACAACTAAGAGGGTAGAACCAACGAACCCTACAGGCATTGTGCATCTATTATATTATAATTAAAGTTTTAGAGATACACAGTATACAACCACAAACACATCCTATAACACGGTTTAACTCATATCAGAGAACCAAAATTGTGGTTAGTACATATTCATTAAAGAGTAAAAAAAAAAAAAAAAATATATATATATATATATATAAAATACACATATGTAATATATATGCAAATGTGAATATATACACACACACAAAAACACACACACACATGCATACTTATTTATTCTAATCAAAGCCTCCTATTCATCCTCTTACCAGAGAAGGAATTTTTCAATTGCTTACTATGGATGCTTTAATGCATATATATTTAGAAAGGATAATTTTCTACTGCTGTAGTCTTTTAAAAACAATATTAATTTCAGGATCCCACTTGAGGGCTGCCAGTGTTTGGTTTTTAAGTCATTTGGACAGTTTCATCCGGATGTGTAATCCTAGTTATTTACCTAAAGGCACCGAATTTTGATTATTCCATTTTCTAATACATACCTGCCTTCCAGCTTCATTGTTATGTAGGTTCATTGCTAATAGTACTTTGTTTTCTTTGC
The DNA here is from genome assembly GCF_003255815.1 of Theropithecus gelada. Taxonomy (NCBI): domain Eukaryota; kingdom Metazoa; phylum Chordata; class Mammalia; order Primates; family Cercopithecidae; genus Theropithecus; species Theropithecus gelada. The sequence continues at coordinate 145,832,924 of NC_037670.1, read as the reverse complement.
CCGTGGTGTTTCTGATGGGGAAATCTAGGAACTTTCTGCTGAACCACATGCCATACTGGACATCATCGGAGCAGCCCCCCCAGTGCCATCCTTCACTTGCTGAGCCGCCATTCTGCAAGGTGGTGTCACAGGAACACTCTGTCATGTTGCCTGCACTGCATGACCTGGTCACAGAATGCACCAGGCCTGCAGCCATCACAGCATAAATAAATGCTGTCTCTTTGGTGCCTAGAAAAAATATAAATTGCTAAATTAGAGACCCAGGCAACTCTCTGTTTATGTTCAGAACAAAGCCTCCTACTCATCATCTTACTAAACAAGTAATTTTTCAGTTGCTTACAATGGATGCTTTAACGAGTACACATTTAGAAAGGAAGATTTGCTCTTGTTCTAGTCTCTTAAAAAGCAATATTAATTTTCAGTATTCCACTTGAACAGATTGTCATATTCTATATGGTCATACATTATCCCTTTACCTTAAAATCATCTCTTTATTTTTTAAATTTGAAATGTATGTTTGCACCCAGTTTAGTGCATAGTTGACAGTCATAGCTCAGTAATACCTGCTGAATTAAAAATTCTTTGCACAGATACTGTAAACGGTAATACAACACCCAAAGAAAACTAGACTACTCTTCTTTTTAAATTTAAAATGTGCTCTCACAGAACACAAGCTGAACATTTTGGTGTGATTTATCTGCATAAATAATATGTGTCAGAATGAAAATTAAACTAAGGAAAGACCAAAGCAATTAGTAAACGGTGGGGTATACTTTCACATTAAAGATTAATCTCACATTAACATGAAACAGTTAAATATTTTATATAGTATTAGCTAGTCCTCTTACAGTCTTAAGGCAACGAAAGATAAGATAATTAAAATATCACTAGCAAAAACATAATTCTATTAAAAATACTGCATATTGAAAATGATGCATTTAGCACACCTGCAGTAGAGTTTGAGCTAAAATCTTTGAAAATTAAAGTCCATTTAAATATTAATAAAGTGGACTAGAAGGGAATCAGCAGGCGACTTTTTTTTTTCTTTCCAGATGTTTAGTTTGGAGTAGAAACAGTTTCATGCCCGTTGTCCAATAAACCTTTTCAACAGCTGATACATTTCAGCAACTGTGAAGAACACATCTATTTTCTCTTTATTTCTTTCTCTTTCTCTCTCTCTCTCTCTTTTTTTTTTTTCTCTCTCTCTCTACGGGGGCCAGGGCTCCTTCGGAAGGGCGTGACGGCCAAAACGCCGCGGGGGAGGTGCGCAGCTCGGCGGGGGTGCGCGCAGGGACTCCGTGGAGAAGGGTCAAAGGCGGAGGGGGAACGGAAATGAACATGAAAAACGACAGCGCATCTTTCAGCGCCCCAGTCCGAACATTCTTTGGATCTACTGATATTCCAGGAACAATCCTGGCTCCCTGTACCTTTATCCATACCAAGTCACTACGCACGTGGAAGTAGAACTTTGTTTTCCTGCAGCTTCCCGCGCCGCGGGAGTGCGCCGAGGAGGGAAGAGACAGAAAGGCCAAAGAAACGAGGAGCGCACAAGTGGTCCTGCTCAGGTTAGCCGCACGTTGGGTGGTCACGGACAGTCGCTTTAAAAATCACCATTATTCTGTCAACTCGGTGCTCATAGGAGCCAATAAAGGTGGGGCTTCTCTGCAATTAGCCACTTGTTCAGGACTTGGTGCGCAGCGGAGTTGGTTAAATCAAAGCAGATGCGGCAGCCGCATTCCCCGCTGCCGACATCATGTTTCTCCAGCTGGTCACCCACGTAGGGGGGCGCTACGGGGTCCGAGGGGGTCGGCGGGCTAGGAGAATTAGAGGTTTTTTTCCGACTCTGGCGGGGCACCGCAGGAAAGAGGAAGAGCTCCAGCGCCGAGCGCTCCGCTCTGGACTTGGGGAGTCACCTCCCTCCAAGCTCGCACCTGCTCCCCAGGTCTGGCCTCTGTAGCTCTCAATCCCCGTGCACTAAAGGGCCTCTTTTGGAACTTAGAGAGCTACAGGACCATATAGCACTATTTACTTTATTTGGAGGCACCGGTGGAGGAGTTGTCGCCTTCCGTCCCCCAACAACCCCTAAGGTCCCAGGACTCACCGCTGCTCAGCTCGTAGCCAAAGAGGGGGCTGGCGCCCATCGGGGCGGTGGTGGCAGCAGCGGTGATCATGCAGTTCCATCTCTCGTGTCTGAACTGACTCCTGCACTCCTGAATGCCCAGCCGGGCGCCCTCTCGGATGCTCGGCAGCAGGTACGGCTTCCTCTTGCACAGCTCCTTCTGGCGGCTGTTCAGCGGCAAATTGGCGCAGCCCAGCTTCTCTGGAACCCCGAAGGAGGCAATGCCCAACCACCTGTAAGACACGGCCGCCCGCAGAATAAGCCGCTCCCCAATCCCAGATGCTTTCCGAAAAATTAGGTCACTCGTCCGAGGGTCCCCGCCCTTCTCCCCCAGCCTCAGTTGAAAGTTCCCTAGGATTGGGCACCCCTTTTGTCACCTACCCGATGCGTCCCTGCTACCTTCATACTCACATCCAGTTTCCTTGGGCTCCGTAGGGGAACAGCACGAGCAAGGCTGCCCACAGCGCGCACAGGCGGGCCAGTCCCAGGAGCGCCGCCCTGTCCATGGCCCCCGCATGGAGTCCCCGAGACCAGCCGCTCCTCTTTTGCACCACCTCCCCAGAGGCCCTTCGGGCCGCAGGTCAGTTGTCCAGCACCAAGTTATCCCTCGCCCTCTTCCTCCTTGCATACAACATTAAAAGCCAGCAGTCATAGGGGCTCTCAGCAGCTTCGCCTTCGTTTGCAGGGAGCTGTAGGAGAGGTGGAGAGAGCAGCTTTGGGGCTTTCCTCCTGCGCAGAGGTGGAGATGTGCAGGAGATGCGCGAGCGCCCCTCGCATTCCTAGGTGAGAAACTTGTGTTGATGTATCCGCGTCTCCATCGCCCCCGGCCTCTCCTCCCATCTCCTCCCCCTGGCCGAGCCTGGCGCCTGATTGGCTGAGCAGCGGCCCCGCATCTCATCATCTCGGGACCTGAGGCTCTCATTGGTGGAGAGCGGCTCCGCGGGGGGCGCCCCGGTCCAGGCCTCAGGGACAGCGTGTCCAGACCCGGGTGTGTCCTGACCTTTCCTGCTGTCACAGTCTCCTTAGAGCGGGTAGTTGTGGGGTTGATTCAACCAGAAGACTGACAGGATGCTTCTGTCTTAGCAACCTTGGGGGAAAGCGTGGGTTTGATGAGTCCCACCCATCCCACCAACATCTGGGTTACCCTCTGGGTGTAGTGGCTGGAAAATGTCACTGCCCTTCTTTTTTTCTTCTCCTTCACCTCATAGGAGAATAATCTTTTTGAGTCAGAGTTGGTACCAAACAAATTGACCTTCCAGTCCCCTGCTTGAGGTCCCACTGTCAGGAGACTTTAGAGAGTGGGTGAAGTGCTGTCAGGCTTACAATCACTGTCATTTATGTATGCATTTATTTTGAGCCAAAGAGAAGATTCCAGTCTAGCATCTCATCTGCCATATTTAAGTCGTGCTCTGTGATTTCCTTTTCCCTGTTTGTCTTATTTCCTGCCGTCCCTGAGAACGCTATAAGTCCCCTGCAGAAGATGGGGACAAAGAAAGTGAGAGCTGTCTGGAGAGTTCTAGAGCACATGAGAGATGTGCTCTGACCTTTTTCTCCAGTCCTACCTTACGATTCTCATGGTGGGAGGGTGCCCGCCCTTCTCCCCAAGCCTCAGTGGAAAGTTCCCTAGGATTGGGCACCGCTTTTGCCACCTACCCGATGTGGCCCTGCAGGGCAGGGCTATACATGGAAGACACATTTTTAAAAACCTACTTATTAAACACGTGCTGTGTGCCTAGTCCTGTGGGAATTTATAAAGACAAGATCTCTTCCCGCAACTGTGCAAATAAACCACACACAAGTGTAAAAGAAAATAAGTTTAGATGATCAGTAAGGGAGATTAAAGAATCTAGCAGGGTACCACTCCCTGGAGCCAAAGATAGTTCAGAAGCAGGAAGCCTTCTAGTGACTGGCAGATTTGGAAGGTTAGTTAGTCAGTGTTTGATAGGATGGAAGGTCTCCCAGAGTTATCTGAAGGCAAGGGCAACATGTTTAGCTGTGGTATTGGAAAAGCCTACCTCACCTAATCAGACACAAGAAATGTTTCTAAGAAGTGTTATCTGTCCTTAGAGATCTTTTGAAGTGTTAATACATTCCTATAGTGGATGTATCAGCTCATTGGGTGCCAAAAGCCAAAATTACTTAAATAAAGGGTTTGGGGTGAGGTGCAGTGGCTCACATCTGTAATCCTAGCACTTTTGGAGGCCAAGGTGGGCGGATCACCTGAGGTCAGGAGTTCAAGACCAGCATGGCCAACGTGGTGAAACCCTGTCCCTACTAAAAATACAAAATTAGCTGGGTGTGGTGGTGCACACCTGTAATTCCAGCTACTCGGGACGCTAAGACAGGATAATTGCTTGAAACCAGGAGGTGGAGGTTGCAGTGAGCTGAGATAGTGCCACTGCACTCCAGCCTATGGCACAGAGTGAGACTCTGACTCGAAAAAAAAAAAAACAAAAAAACAAAACAGGATTTGATAACATTAGCTGCTTATCTCCTATATCAAACAGCCTAGAACAATAAAAGCTCACTGAAATTTTCATCCTATCCCACTCACTTCCTTATCCAACAAATGTGTATTGAGTGTACACTGTGTACCAGGTTCTAAAGCCACATTTTAAAGAGTCAAGGAGTCAAGTTGATGATAGGATAGAGATACTAATCCAGAAATATTTTGGCTAATGGCTAGTGGTCTCTCTGAAAGTCAGAGCCTTCATCCCAGCTCGCTTTATTCTGTGAGCCTCTCCAAGAGGGACCATGGTAGATTCATTGCTGTACCCCTGCCATTGGGCCTAGTACATGAGATCCTGTTTTTGAACACAATTTATTAAGTGGATTAACTATGAGAAACATCCTGAGCGATATGTAAGAGGCCTAAATGCTGGAACTAGAGTATTTACTTCATTTCAAGGGGAGTTGGAAGTGGGGAGGCAATCTTGGGGATGGGAGTGCTGGGCAATATCCATACCTTAGGCTGATTTTAGGGCCAACAGTGGTAGATGCTTTAAAGAGGTGTTTGATTTTTCAAAAAATCAAAAATATATATTGAGTCTCCATTGTGTGTTAGAAAGTGGGGATAGCGCTTAAATGATTGTGGAATTCACAGTCTACTTGGCAAGACAGACAAGGGAGTAGGCAGCTAAAATACAGTGCAATAAATGTATGAGGTAGAGTGTGCTGTGAACACACAAAGGAAGATTACGTATTTCATTCTTGGGGATCAGAGTGGGAAGGAGACACTTGAATGTTACCTTCATTATTATTCTGGGCGCCATCCAGGCATCCAGATAAAGTCTTTGGGGTGCACTCAGAGGGTATTCTGTCCTTAGAGTCCGAGACCACTGTGTCAAACATTTTCAAACACAAGACACAATTTTAGGGCCTGAGTGGTCTTGCACCTTTTTTGTATGGGCTAGAGCCTTAGGGATCATTCTGTCTGTATCTCCAAAGCAAAGGAGGCATATTTCTAGGAGCTGACCCAGCTGAAGAAGCAGACTTTTCATTCCGTGAACAGCCATTTGAAGGATAATTTCGTTCCAGGCATTGTGAACTTTCATGTTCTGAGAGCTGCCATATGCCCCCAAATCCCTCTTACTCTTTACTCTCTTTGTCTCTCTGTCTCTGTCTCATTCTCCATCTTTCTCTAAACAAAATTGACACTCACTTTACAGATGAGGAAATTAATTTGGGGAGATTAAGAAACTTGCTCAAGGTTACTCAGCTAATAAGTAGTAGGGTAAAAAATAAAAACAAACAAAACAACAACAAAAAAAACCAATCAACCTTTAGAGGACCCTCCTTTTTTTTTTTTTTTTAGATGAGGTATCACTCTGTTGCCCAGGCTGGAGTATAGTGGCTCTATCATGGCTCACTGCAGCCTCAACTCCCAGGCACAAGCGATCCTCCCCCCTCAGCCTCCCATGCAGCTGGGACTACAAGTGTGCACCATTATATTCAGCTAAATTTTTCATTTTGTGTAGAGACAGGGGTCTCACTATGTTGCCCCGACTGGTCTCAAATTCCTGGCTCAAGGAATCCTCCTGCCTCAGCCTCCCAAAGTGCTGGGATTATAGGCAGGATCCACGGCACCTGGCCAAGACCCTGTTTTTTTCACTACAACATACTGCTGCATAACCTAATTCAAAACATATACGTGTGTGTGTGTGTGTGTGTGTGTAGAGAGAGATGTTAGGTGTTACATATATATAAATTTTTTTTCCCCGATCAAATCCCAAAATCTTAAAACTCAGATTATCGGGTCTTTGGGTCAAAATTTTACTGGCGTCTATGGTTCCTTACATCACATTTCACAGATCTCTCCATTGAAACATTTAAAAAGTTGTTTTGTTCTCCGAAAATAAACAAAACCCACCCTAGGGAGGTCTTTTGAGAAGCCCCCGTGAAGATGGTCTCCCTGAGGCAAGCGGTGAGCTGCATGGGTGCCTTTCCATCTTTCTAGCTTTGCCCTCTGTGGTTTTTGCAGGCTGAGAGGGGCAGTGGAAAGAGCACTGGGCTAAGTTGGGTAACCGGGGCTCCTGTCAGCAGGTGATGATCGTGTACTATTCATTTCAACTTTGAGTCTCAGTTTTTTCATTTGTAAAATTATCAAAATTTCTTTTTCAGATCTGAATCTCTTACTGGAGCAGCCATAGGGCTGGAGGGAGGAGAGTGGTACGTGTGTGTGTGTGTGTGTGTGTGTGTGTTTGCACATGGTGAGGAGGGGGAAACTGCATTTGCTAGGGGACTGCAGGAGGAGGAAACCCTAGCCATTGGCAGGACCTTGTCTACCCGAAAGATGGTTCAGTCTGCAAGGTGGCATAGCCAGGGTTTTTTGGCCCCCATCTTGTATTAATATCTCCAGCTTCACTGTTGCTTCTGGATTTCAAGGAAAATGAATCTATTTTAATTGCAGAAATTATTTAAAATGGTTGAATTTTACAATATAATCTTGTCAGATCATATGAAATTTTATTTGGAGAATGTAAGAAGTTACGGACATTTTATCCTGACATATGAAAATGAGGGACTCTTTCATAATTGAATTTATGTCTATTAATATAAAGCATTCAACTCTACTCTCATTGGAGGGGATTATGCTGTCTATTTAGACTTGATGAATGAAGTAAAAGGTCAATTACAAACATGTATACAATTGCATATTTCAAATTGTTTATTTCTTTCGCAGCAAGCAGGAGCTTCATTTCCTATTTATTATATTTTGTTTTGTGACTGAAGAGAGGACAAAATATTCACTGACCAATAGAATGTGAGACCTGAGGTTTACTGTACTATATAAACTTTTTAAGCTTCTAGTGTCCATATGTATAAAATGTTGTGAAGATCGTATTATTAGTCATTTAATAAACACATAAATGAAAGCTAATATTATGTCATTCCATGATCTGAGCCCTGCTGCCTAGATTTTGACTAGTGATGTTAAGAAAATCACCATGTGACTTCAAGTTTGCATTGGTTACTGAAGCACCTGTAGTCTCTGGATTCCACATAGAGGGCATACACTTAAACTCGTTTTCCTAGCCGGAGGTAAGGTGCTCTGAGCTGTATTCTGGAAAAAGGAATTAGGGAGGGGAGAGCCAGATTTCAAGCATATTCATTTCACTCAAAAGAGCTCTCTCAAGATGCTGAATCTGTGACTGTTGTCATCTCCAATCAGCTGAGCCAACTGAACCAGATAAGTAGCTAGACAGCAATAAATCCCATCTTCCGCCCAAGACAGTTGTAGATTACTAGTTGTAGAAAACAGGGGAGCCTCTTCCTTCTGATAGTTTTCTCTCAGTCCCTGGGAAACTCAGCAAAAAATGTCTGCCTGCAGAGATATGCCTTGGACTCTGCCTCTGGCAGCCCATCAGAGGACGAGACTTCTAAGGGCCCTGTTGTAAGAATTTCTGCTGCAGATCACAGAGACTTATGTGCTGGAAACTGATACCAGAAGCACCCCAGCTGGTCTTAACTCCCATGATAGAACAGAAGACCAGAGGTGACTTTTTACATAACTGGGTCCCCATCCATTCTATTTTAAATTCCACCTGGATGCTACAAGTGTGGAACAGAGCACAGGCTTGTGACCACTGGCTCTCAGGAGGGGGTGGAGAATGGCATTCTGGATAGCCTGCTGTCCTTTAGTGGCCAGAAAAACCCGCAGGAATGACAGACTTGGAGAAACAGAGGAGACACCAGTGATAGTCCCAGGAGAAAGAGCAGGAGTTGGAAAGGGATGATGCTTTGCTTTTTAAATTTCCACAACCACAAAAGTTAAAAGTTTTTTGTTTACTCATCCTAGCAATTAAGGTTGAAGAAGCCTTGTAAAGTGTTAGTAGAAAGTGACTTATCTCTTACCAGCATTTCCCCAGCAATCCTTAAAAAACTTAAAATAAAAAAGAGGGTACATCAAGATTTTTTAAAGTGATATTTTGTAGGAATTATGCAATCTTTTTGGAATAAGGGAATAAAAGTAAAAACATTCCTTGACAAATAAGAGTGGTCACTTCATTCAGAGGGTGAAAGTAAGTAAAATGCACAAAGCTGGAATATATTGGTTGTTTTGATTCTTTAAATACTTTTTCCCAGTAATTTTTTTCCAAATAAAGCAACTTCATTAACTAATGAGTGATTTTAATGTTATCAAGAAAATTAAGAATCTGGCATTTACATTGCTTAGAGTAATATTTATGGAGTAATCACTAGGCTGCCTATAATTGTAAAAACAAATTTGCCCTTCTTGTAGGATTTTCCTAACAAAGAATAATTAAAATTTCAAGGGGGCCAGGTGTGGCGGCTCACTCCTGTAATCCCTCACGTTGGGAGGCCGAAGTAGGAGGATCACTTGAGCCCAAGAGTTTGAGACCAGCCTGTGCAACATAGGGAGACTCCGCCTCAACAAATAATTTCAAAATTAGCTGGATGTGTTGGTGTGCACCTCTGGTCTCAGCTACTCAGAAGGATGAGGCAGCAGAAAGATCGCCTGAGCCCTGGAGGTCAAGGCAGCAGAGAGTCCTGTTTGCATCATTGCATTCCAGCTTGGGTGATAGAGTGAGATCCAATCTCAAAAACAAACAAACAACCAACTTCAAGAGAAAAGCCATTTAGAATTGACTGCATCTCTCCTATTCTGTTCGTTGTTCTGCAAAATTATAGTCAATGTCATGTCATAAACGTTTTTCAGGCGACAAATGCCAATCAAAAGTAAGCAATTGCTGATACTGCTTTTGTATCCAAAGTCATTGTTAGAATGTCTAACCATTGGTCACTGTCCTCATTATGAGTGGGAGCAAGTTGAGATGGAGGCTTTTAAGTCTGGCCAAGCAACAAATGCCATTTCGTGTTTACTTATATCTCGGTGTTCACATTTAAACTTGACCTTAATATTTTCCTCCCTAAAATCTTTAATAATTTATTTACTCCTACATCAGTTTTAAACCCTTTGGTTTGACTTCTGAAATCCTTTATTCAGGATTTGTCCATAACTGTCATTTCTGATAAAATTCACTCTATATCCTTGAACTCATTCTTCCTAAGCAAGAAACCTTCTGTCGTCCCTTTTCCATAAGCAGGACCTGCATATTTGTCTTTCAGTTTCTTGAGAAACACTGCCTCTATGCCTAGAAATTTCTTTTCTCTCCTTCCACATACTCAGACCTATCTACCCATCTTCTAGGTCATACCACTTTAGGAGTTAACCATGTTAACATCTCTCTCTGCCCAATTCCTATATCACCTGAGGTCCCTACCACAATACTTATCACTTAATTTACTTTTGCTAATGGTCTAATGTACCTCAGTTGTCAGTCACCAATTAGATTATAAAACATCTTTTTAAAAATTATGCTTTAAGTTCTGGGATATGTGTGCAGAATGGGCAGGTTTGTTACATAGGTATACACGTGCCACGGTAGTTTGCTGCACCCATCAACCCATCATCTACATTAGGTATTTCTCCTAATGCTCTCCCTCCCCTTACCCCCAAACCCCCATGACAGGCCCGGTGTATGATGTTCCCCTCCCTGTGTCCATGTGTTCTCATTGTTCAAGTCCCACTTATGAGTGAGAACATGTGGTGTTTGGTTTTCTGTTCTTGTGTTAGTTTGCTGAGAATGATGGTTTCCAGCTTCATCCATGTCCCTGAAAAGGACACTAACTCATCCGTTTTTATGGCTGCATAGTATTCCATGGGGTGTTTGTGCCACATTTTCTTTATCTGGTCTGTCATTGATGGGCATTTGGGTTGGTCTGCATAGTACTCCATCGTGTGTATGTGCCACATTTTCTTTATCCAGTCTATCATTGATAGGCATTTGGATTGGTTCCAAGTCTTTGCTATTGTAAACAGTGCAGCAAAAAACATACATGTGCATGTGTCTTTATAGCAGCATGATTTATAATCCTTTAGGTGTATACCCAGTAATGGGATTGCTGGGTCAAATGGTATTTCTGGTTCTAGATCCTTGAGGAATTGCCACACTGTCTTCCACGATGGTTGAACTAATTTATACTCCCACCAACAGTGTAAAAGCGTTCCTATTTCTCCACATCCTCTCCAGTATCTGTTGTTTCCTGAGTCTTTAATGATTTCTATTCTAACTGGCATGAGATGGTATCTCATTGTAGTTTTAATTTGCATTTCTCTAATGACCAGTGATAATGAGCTTTTTTTCATATGTTTGTTGGCCGCATAAATGTCTTCTTTTGAAAAGTGTCTGTTCATATCCGTTGCTGACCTTTTGATGGGATTGTTTGTTTTTTTCTTGTAAATTTGTTTAAGTTCCTCATAGATTCTGGATATTAGCCCTTTGTCAGATGGATAGATTGCAAAAATTTACTCCCATTCTGTAGGTTGCCTGTTTACTCTGATGATAGTTTCTTTGGTTGTGCAGAAGCTCTTTAGTTTAATTAGATCCCATTTGTCAATTTTGGCTTTTGTTGCCGTTGCTTTTTGTGTTTTATTCATGAAGTCTTTGCCCATGCCTATGTCCTTAATAGTATTGCCTAGGTTTTCTTCTAGGGTTTTTATGGCTTTAGGTCTTACGTTTAAGTCTTTAATCCATCTTGAGTTAATTTTTGTATAAGGTGTAAGGAAGGAGTGCAGTTTCAGTTTTCTGCATATGGCTAGCCAGGTTTCCCAACACCGTTTATGAAATAGGGAATCCTTTCCCCATTGCTTGTTTTTGTTAGGTTTGTCGAAGATCAGATGGTTGTAGATGTGTGGTGTTATTTCTGAGGCCTCTGTTTTGTTCCATCAGCCTATATAACTGATAAAACATCTTTAAATCAAGGAGTACGAATAATTCTTTTGCAACTCCTATTGCCTACCATAGGGCTAGCCGAATGCATAGTAGGCATTCAATAATGGTTGAGTGGTGGTTGTTTTAAACAGACGAGGAATCTCTTACAAGAATAGTGGAATCAATGAAGCATTAAGTTGAGATCTGTCAGCATTGACATAATCTACTAATTTACCACTTCTCAACTGGAAATTTGTCATGACTTCTACCTACTACATTACATTAGTATGTGCCATGTGATTTACACAAGTTCCAAGCGGACCACCAGATGGCTATGTCGAGAGTATTCACAGTTTCGGTTTCTGCTAGTGTTAAAATCAGTAAATAAACTGAGACTCTTAAATCTTTCTGACAAACCTGTAGCCATGCCATGTGCTCCTTCCAGGTAAGTTTGTCGAGCTAGTCTAATAACTCAAATTCTTACTGGAGTTTTCTCCAGAGAATGCTTTTTATTTGAGTAGGCAAGTGCTCAGAGCCCGGGAGATTTACAACGGTTCAGAGACATAAACACAAACTACATAATAGGTGTGAGGTGTGTTCCAACTGCAGCCCTCTCACCTTCTGTTAATGATTATGGGAAGGGAGGCATCAATACAAAAACAGCCGACTTGAGGGCTCTCAAGTTTGCAATCTGATGAAGTCTTCTGGTGCCAGACCAACTTTTGGGGTTGTCACATGGCTTAGTGAAGCAGCTTCCAAAATGGACTGAAAACCACAATTTTGATATACTGGGCCAGATGCCAGAATGGAGTCGGAGTCCAGCCGGCTGGGTAAAAGATTCCAGTTGCTACTTTAGCACCAGTCTATTGTCTGAAATCTCCAGGGCACACTCATGAAACCAGCACCAGACAAACACAGTGGAGCCACTTTTTAATGCTGTTTTGGGGAGAGAACTAATATTTGCCTTATAGGTTAACTGAGTTACGGCAGGCTTTGGCTGGAAGGAGTTTTCCTTCAGGAACTGATTTGGCCCTCAGCATATCTTAATCTTATGCTAATTGTTGGCAGTCCAGGGTGGGGTTCGGTGCTGGAATCTTACCCTTCATATTCCACTCCCCTCCTTGCCCCAGGGGTTCTGATGAATAACGCATGTACAGAGTTTGGGCAAAGTATCAGGTTTATTAAGTATAAAGCTTCCTAGTATTGTTTTACTATGCAAAGTGAAATTTCTTATTTCTTCCCCTTGAAATGAAGACTGAAGGCTGATGAAGCAAGGTTGATCTGATATATCTACCCAGTTTCAGGCTCAAAACCTGGGCCAGAAAGAAGCAACTAGGAAGAGGCAACAGGCAGTGGAGAGGAGAGCTCACTCTAATTGAGGACACTGAGATCCAGGAAGAGAAAAAGTGGAACCATCTTTTGAGTCACCCCCTCGTGATGGGGACCAACTGACTGGCCACTTTTTTTCCACAGGGAAGGAGCAACCAGTGAGGTGGGAAATAGAGAAGCATATTCTTCACCACAGAAGGAAGAAATGAGAGTACAGAAATGTCAAAGGAGATCTTCACTTGCTTGGGCAGAGAAGGCAAGTTACTCAGTCCTGCTACCTACTGTAAAATGTAGTATTGCAAGCCCTCAAAATAGACAGGCAGGCAGATTAAGAACCGTCGCAGAAGCTATTGACAAAATAACTATATTGCAAATCCTCTGGATTGTATTCGGAGAAAAGACAAGCTTTGCAGTGATAATTAGCGGTGGTGTAAGAGGAGTGGTTAGTATAGGACCTATTAATGCCCATGGGAGCCCTGTCCATTTCTGCACTTAGAAGCCATGTTGAGACAGAGCAGAGTTCTTCACCCTCAGCTGTACAGGTTAACCCGATGGAGCAGAGAGGATGATTTCACCAAAAATTATAGTGTTTCTAAATAATGTCCGCCTCTACCTTTTTAACCTTAGAACACATTATTTGGGTTCCTTTTCTGTTTGTGGTTTCCTTTGGCAACATTAAAATTAATTCATGATTCCTCACACATTGTCACCTCAGGCAAGTGGCCCAGAAGAATATCAGGTGGCCTAATCAACATGAGGTTGGAAAATTGGATGGGATTTAAATCACAAAATAGATAATCAGCAGGTGGCCTAAAATCAATAGGTTGTATTTGAGAAATATAATACTGCTGTATGTAGATGCTCATAAAAATACTGAAGAAATATTTTGATTCATATACTATTCACAATTATTTGTGGATAGATTTGCATAGATTTTCAGGCTTGACAAAACAGGTTATGACTGCTTGCGGTGGCATAGAAATAAATATGCTACATTTTTTCAGAATAATTTAAGTGATTTGATAACCCTTACCATGGAGGATTATTTTTGGTAATTGCTTGCTTTAAGGTGTGTCTTGCCTGGAATTCAAAAATGAACAACAGAAAGGAGTTGAAAGTCATAAATATATTTAACAGCTGGAGAAAATAGAAGAGCCACCTAGAAAGATTAAGTTCAACCAGGATTGTTTCCCTTAGTTTTATGCAGTATCCTCCAGCGGGTCTTGAAATTTTTTTGAGGCTCCTTTCCTTGTATTAATATTTAAACTGTACTATTCAGTAGGCTAATCAAACTTTGCAAAACAGCTTAAATAAAATATCCTTTCACTACAATTGTAACAGTACCATAGATTTTAAAAAATCACATACATGAAATAAACAATTCTGTAGGTCTTACAATGAAAAACAAATTTCTCACTTCTCTACCATTTTCCCCTCCCTGGGAATAACAACTTTCACCTCTTTGACCTGATTCTTTCAATATTTTTCCTCAATATGTTAAATATTAATACTGATGCCATTGCTTTTTAATTTTAAAAATTTTAGGCATTATCTGTGATCTTCACCCCAATCCCTGCACATGTGTACTTTCTTATCCTTTCCATTTTGAATATAGGTATCTCAAAATTGTGGTTAGGTCACTAGTGAGCTTTTATATTATTATGACACATAGTGTTATTTTTGCTAAGCTATATGGTAAACAGTGATTATTTCCCTTTTCCTCACTTGCCTTTTCTCCCCACTTAGTTTTCTTTTCTTAAATTTTATTATAAATCGACAAATTATAATTATATAAATTTGGGGTACAAAGCAATGTGATGTATACAATATGGAATGATTAAATCAAGTTAATTAACATTCCATCACATGAAATATTTACCTTTTTAACGGTAAGAACATTTAAAATTTACTCTCTTAGCAATTTTGAAAACTGTATTATTATTAACTATAGTCACCATAATGTGCAAACAGTTTTAAAAAATTATTCTTCCTTGCATTTCTCTGATGGCCAGTGATGATGAGCATTTTTTCATGTGTCTGTTGGCTGTATGAATGTCTTCTTTTGAGAAATGTCTGTTCATATCCTTTGCCCACTTTTTGATGGGGTTGTTTGTTTTTTTCTTGTAAATTTGTTTGAGTTCTTTGTAGGTTCTGGATATTAGCCCTTTGTCAGATGAGTAGATTGCAAAAATTTTCTCCCATTCTGTAGGTTGCCTGTTCACTCTGATGGTAGTTTCTTTTGCTGTGCAGAAGCTCTTTAGTTTAATTAGATCCCATTTGTCAATTTTGGCTTTTGCTGCTGTTGCTTTTGGTGTTTTAGACATGAAGTCTTTGCCCATGCCTATGTCCTGAATGGTACTACCTAGGTTTTCCTCTAGAGTTTTTATGGTATTAGGTCTAACATTTAAGTCTCTAATCCATCTTGAATTAATTTTCGTATAAGGAGTAAGGAAAGGATCCAGTTTCAGCTTTCTACTTATGGCTAGCCAATTTTCCCAGCACCATTTATTAAATAGGGAATCCTTTCCCCACTTCTTGTTTCTCTCAGGTTTGTCAAAGATCAGATGGCTGTAGATGTGTGATATTATTTCTGAGGACTCTGTTCTGTTCCATTGGTCTATATCTCTGTTTTGGTACCAGTACCATGCTGTTTTGGTTACTGTAGCCTTGTAGTATAGTTTGAAGTCAGGTAGCGTGATGCCTCCAGCTTTGTTCTTTTGACTTAGGATTGTCATGGAGATGCGGGCTCTTTTTTGGTTCCATATGAACTTTAAAGCAGTTTTTTCCAATTCTGTGAAGAAACTCATTGGTAGCTTGATGGGGATGGCATTGAATCTATAAATAACCTTGGGCAGTATGGCCATTTTCACGATATTGATTCTTCCTATCCATGAGCATGGTATGTTCTTCCATTTGTTTGTGTCCTCTTTTATTTGACTGAGCAGTGGTTTGTAGTTCTCCTTGAAGAGGTCCTTTACATCCCTTGTAAGTTGGATTCCTAGGTATTTTATTCTCTTTGAAGCAATTGTGAATGGAAGTTCATTCCTGATTTGGCTCTCTGTTTGTCTGTTGGCCATCAGAGAAATGCAAATCAAAACCACAATGAGATACCATCTCATACCAGTTAGAATGGCAATCATTAAAAAGTCAGGAAACAACAGGTGCTGGAGAGGATGTGGAGAAATAGGAACACTTTTACACTGTTGGTGGGATTGTAAACTAGTTCAACCATTATGGAAAACAGTATGGCGATTCCTCAAGGATCTAGAACTAGATGTACCATATGACCCAGCCATCCCATTACTGGGTATATACCCAAAGGATTATAAATCATGCTGCTATAAAGACACATGCACACGTATGTTTATTGCAGCACTATTCACAATAGCAAAGACTTGGAATCAACCCAAATGTCCATCAGTGACAGATTGGATTAAGAAAATGTGGCACATATACACCATGGAATACTATGCAGCCATAAAAAAGGATGAGTTTGTGTCCTTTGTAGGGACATGAATGCAGCTGGAAACCATCATTCTTAGCAAACTATCACAAGAACAGAAAACCAAACACCGCATGTTCTCACTCATAGGTGGGAACTGAACAATGAGATCACTTGGACTCAGGAAAGGGAACATCACACACCGGGGCCTATCATGGGGAGGGGGGAGAGGGGAGGGATTGCATTGGGAGTTATACCTGATGTAAATGACGAGTTGATGGGTGCAGCACACCAACATGGCACAAGTATACATATGTAACAAACCTGCATGTTATGCACATGTACCCTACAACTTAAAGTATAATAATAATAAATTAATTAAAAAAAAATTAAAAAAAATTATTCTTCCTGTCTAAGTAAAACTTTCTACTCTTTGATCAACATCTTCCTATTCCTCCTCCATCCTCAGCCTCTGGTAACTCACCATTCTGTGAGTTCTCATTTGCTTAGCTTTCTATGTGCTTGTCATGAATCAAACTCCGAACCTCACCAGTTTTCTAAATGTCCTCTGATGAATGAGAAGTGCTATCAATTCCATGTTTTTGGCACAGTGTCTTGCAACATCCCCTGACCTGTTCCAATCTGGAATGGTTGCTTTTATACTTGGTGCCCCACCGTCCAGGGATCCTCTTGATCTTCATCCCAGGGATTATAGTTTCCTTGTTTCTAAATAGAGACCTCATTTTTCTGAATCTTGTGTATTTCTCATTTCTGGTTTACTGTCCTGTTATGATAAACAGTATATGTAAAGTAAATTTTTATCAGAATTCACCTGTTTTACAATAGCGTCATCCTACTCTGATAGTTTGGTTAGGTGTCAAATTGTAGGTTAGAAATAATTTTCATTCAGACAGTCAAAGACATTTCCCCATTGTTTCCTAGCTTCCATGGTTATTACTGCAACATTCCAGACCCTTTTTTCGTCTTGTATCTTTTAGAATCTTTTCTTTCTCTGTAATGTTTGGAAACTTCATGGTAATGTGACTACATGTGGGTATATTTTCATCAGTTGTTCTAGACATTCAGTAGCCTATCTCAGTATAGGAAACAATGTTTTTGCTTATAGAAAAACATTTTCAAATTTTTTTTTATTGATTTCCGTTCTTCCATTTTTTTCTCCTGAATTTTCTATTTTATGAACATTGGATCAACTTTCTGATTCTTTAAGTTTTGTAACTGTTCTGTTCTATTTTATTTTGTATGTTTTTCTCTAATTTATGTGTGATTTTCTCAATTACATCTTTATAGATTTCTATTGAGTTTTTCATTTTGCTAGTATACATGTGTATGTGTGGACCTGTATATGTGCGTGCAGGTGCTTGTGTATGTATATGACTTCTAAGAGCTCTTTGTATATTTCTTTGCATGCTTTTAAAAATGAAATAACTTGTTTTAGTTTTGTGTGTGCTATGTTCTCTTATCATTGTATATTATGTATTGGTCTCCTATTACTCCTTTAAAAAATTCTCACAATTTGAGTGGTTTAAACACACATGCACCATCTTACAGTTCTGGAGGTCAGAAATCTGTAATGGATCAGCAAACCTGGGTCCCTTCTAGAGACTCTAGAGGAGAATTGGTTTCCCTGCCTTTTCCAGCTTCTGTAGGCTACCTCTTTTCCTTGGCTTGTGGTTCCTTCCTCACATCAATCTGACCTTTGCTTCTGTTGTGATATCTCCTGTTCCTCTGCTTCTATTGTCAGATCTTCTCTGACTGTGACCCTCCTGCCTCCCTCTTGTAAGGACCCTGTGATTACATTGGGACCCTGTGAATAATCCAGGAAAATCTTCTCAAGAGCATTAACTTAATCACAGCTGCAAAGTCCCTTTTGCCATGTAACATATTCATAGGTTTCAGGGACTAGGACATTATAGTGGGTTGAGTGGTGCCCCCCAAATAGACATATATCTATACTTTTTTTTTTTTTTTTAAGATGGAGTACTCACTCTTGTCTCCCAGGCTGCAGTGCAGTGGTGCAATCTCGGCTCACTGCAACCTCTGCCTCCTGGGTTCAAGCAGTTTTCCTGCCTCAGCCTCCTGAGTAGCTAGGATTACAAGCGTGCACCACCACACCTGGCTAATTTTTTTTTTTTTTTTTTTATATCTGAGATAGGGTTTCACCGTGTAAGGTGGGCAGATCATTTGAAGTCAGGATATCTATGTCTTAATACCCAAAACCTGTGAATGTGATCTTGTTTGGAAAAAGAATATTTTCAGATGTAATTAAGAATGTTAACAAGAGATTATCCTGGATTATCTGAGCGGGCCCTAAATCCTGTAAGAAGGGTCCTTATGAGAGAAAGAAGAAGAGACATAGACACAGAGAAGGAGGAGAAGACCATGTGAAGACCAAGGTAGACGCTGGAGGTGATACCATAAGGAATGCTTGGAACCAGCAGAAGCTGGAGGAGGTGAGAAGGGATTTGCCTCTAAAGCGTCCAGAGGGAGTGTAGCCCTCCCAATATCTTGATTTTGGACTTCTGGCCTCCAGAACAGTAAGGCAATAAATTTCTGTTGTTTTGAGCCACCCCACTTGTGATGCTTTGCTATGGCAGCCCGAGGAAACCAATACAGATGTGGGCATATTAGAGGAGGTGACATTATTCTAATACAATGTATCAGTGACATTTTCTGAAATTTTCCTCCTCCTGCTTCTTCCAAGTTATTTCATTGTTTTTCTTTGTCCCTGTCATTTTAGAAACTTGCGTCAGATGTCCAGTAATCCTTGGTTGTTGCTCATGATTATGAAAGAGTACTTAAAAGCCAATTAGATGCTCAGACCATGTGGGTGGGACTTATTGACTTTGGGTTTTAATTTAGGATGATTTTGATGGGTGATATTATTGGCAAATCTTCAATGTCAGTATATTTATGTCTTGTCTCTTAGGTTGGTCAGTTTCTCCAGAGAAGAATATTTTAGTCTTCTGTTTTGATGATATTGGCTAATGTTCTTTGGTCTAGTAGAAGAGAGTTTAAGAAGTCTTAGCATTTACTGTCTAAATTTTTTTTTAAGATTGATATCTGAATTCTCACTTTTCTTGGTGTCCTTCAGTCCAAATACCCTGTATCTTACATTCTCCAAAGAGTGGAGCCACCATCTTCTGCTGGGGTCTCGTGGACACTTGTTAAACTCCCTTTAGTGAGGGAAGCAATCTGAGGGTTTAACTGCTTTCTAAACGTTCAGCCAGTCCTTTTACTTTTTAGTCTTACTTTCAATTCAACTTACAGGGCTTGTAGTGGTCCCAATTTTTAAGACTTTCAGAAATATTTCGGTGTTGAACAGGTGGCTTCTTGACCTTCCACAAATGGCTTAGGATTCTACTTACTTGAGTCTGATAATTCAGTTATTACTCAGTTACCTGCTTTACAGTTTTCAAAGCTATGTTGCTGTGTTTCCTGTATTGTCTGTATTGTTCTTTGTCTTTTATACATATGTTCTTAAAACATTAATTTACTATTGTTATTGTGGGCTTTTGGAAAAGAGCAAAGTAAATATTCATGTTTAAACCACCACCTTTAACCAGAAATTCCATAAAAAAGACGTATTTCTTAGACTTGTCATTGTTACTAAATAGGTCCATTCATTGTCAGGACTTTTGGGGTTGTGTTTTTATTATTTATTAAATGTTTTCACTTTTGTTTTCCTACAGAATCTGATTTTTAAAATATCTTGATTATTCTTTCAAAACTTTTAACCATCTTAATGTATATTCATTGTAGAAAGATTAGAATATTCTAATAAACAAAAAGAAAATCATTTGTAATCCCAGGACCAGAGATAGTTTCTGTTGACATTTTAGTGTGTTCCTTTGATTTTTTTATCCTCAATTTGGTGTGTTTTATACGTAAGTATCATAATATACATATTGCTTTAGTAATCTGGTTTTTCATTTAATATTTCAAAACAACACATTGTTTTTGATTGTGAGGATTTTATTCAGTTTTGTGGATTCATGAGTAGATGGGCACAACACTTTGGAAATTCTTGATCCTAACTCTTTGAACTGAGCCACCCTTGTAAGTCTCCTGTCATCTCTCAGTGCATCTATTAGAGGTATTAGAGGCCTCAGCAAGAATCCACCACATAAAATTAATATTTTTTGTTTGATCATGCTCATTTCTGTGGCAGTTTTTTTAAAGTCTTGCAAGCATACTGTTTCCCTTGTTGAATGTCCTTAGAATGCCACCTAGTCTGGCCAGGGAGTGTTTATCCACAGTGTGCAATTTTATACTTTCCTACAATTACATTGCAGTAGTTTGCTCTGACACCATCTAAGCAGGTTGACTAAACAGCAACTTCAGCCATCTTCACTCCAGATAGTCTACTAGCTTGAAACCAGGAATACAGGAAGACAAGAACAATGGACAAGAAATCCACCCATAGTGAATTTGTAGTGCTGGGAAACAGCTGATCTTGTCAGGATCACTGCCTAAGGGCCATGGCCAGTTAAGACTTGATGTCAGCTATTGAAATATTTCCCCAGCCTAGAGCAGTTGCTCTTTAGTATTGATGTTCAGTCGCAGTAATTCTAGTAGTTGCATGCACTGTCTGGTACATTATGAGGCCAATCATATTTGATCTGTTAGTTCCATGTTTCAAATCATGATTATTGAAAATAGATTCTGTTTTAAATGTGCACTGGCAGTTGATAAAACCAGAAATGAATTTTCTGTGTTAATTTAGCTTTCCAGACTAATCATCTTTGGTGTAAAGCAATTAGGAAAGTATCTTTGAGAAAAAGTTGAATCATGTGATCAGGTACTGAAAATATAGCGCTCACTGAAATAGTTTGATAACTTAATCTGGGAAGACTTGAATCAGAATTGAGGACAACTTTTATTACTAAGAGATGTGAGAAATACAGTAAGCAAATGAGTTACAATGGTTAGGTTTATTTCTGAAGCAAAAACACTCATGATTCTGATGACTAAACTCAGAAAAGCAATAGTTCTCTTCAAAAGGCAGTTTCAAAAGTGTGACTAATCAGATTAGTTTGTAAGAAATATGACATTTATTTTCCTTTTGTGACTATCATTATCCTGTCCCTGATTAACAGCATCTTTGTATCGTGTTGACAATGCAGTTACTTCATGGCTGTAAAGCCAGACACACATCTGGATAATTAAACATTTTAGTGAACCTTCGCTGCCCATTTATGGCAGCCTCCAAGATCTACTTGTTGAACTTGTGGTTAAATTCTAGACCAGTCTTGCTGACTGATAATCATGACACCAAATGACATCTGCCACCATTTCTTTAGGGTTTCTGAACCTCCTCTTTCTTTCTCCTTTTAATTTTTATTGCTGTCATTTCTTCCCTTTCCTTATTCTTCTCATGTTCTTTCACTATCTCCTTTGTCTTTTATTTTGGAACCATAAGAATGGTGCTTTAAGCTTTTGAATTCTGTTCCCCAACAAGAGTTTAGCCAGCACGCACCTTTCAGTACCACATAGAAATAAACATGGCAAAGTGGAGCAGATTCTGTCAAGGTAACAGTCATGCTTTTGCTTTTTATTTGCATGATAGGGACAAAGGATAGAATTTTTGTAGTTTATCCTCAGTTCACTAAATTGCCTTCTGTCTGTGGAGGCCAAAGACAATGAGCATATCTAGTCAAATTTAGAAAATACTTTAGAAGATAGAATGTCACCACTGCATTCTTTAATCTTCCTAGTTTTTCAGTGTATTTTTTAGAAAAATATTCTTCCCACACACCTGTAATCTCAGCACTTTGGGAGGTCGATGTGGGAGGATCACTTGAGCTCAGGGACGCGAGACCTGCTTGGGCAAAATGACGAAACCCCATCTTTACCAAAAATACAAAACTTAGCTGGGCATGGTGGCACACGCCTGTAGCCCAGCTCCTCAGGACGCTGAGGTGGGAGGATCGCTTGAGTCCAGGAGGTCAAGGCAGCGGTGAGCTGTGATTGTACCACTGCACTCCAGCTCAGGAGACAGAGTGAAACCCTGTCTCAAAAAATTAAACTAAAAATAAATAAAAAAGAAAAAGGAAGAGAAAAATATTCTTCTATAGCATGAGATAGTTGGCATGTCAGCCAGACTGCACTGAAAGAGTATTCAAATTCTCTGAGCAAGAAAGGATGAATATAAACTTTTAATTTCTATCAACTTTTAAGCAGATAACTGTCTCCATTTTAACAATGCTTGTCTTCCTTGGCAACCATCTCGGTGGTCTGCATTTAGATGCAGTGGACTTCTGCTTGAAAGTGCAGTGCTATAAAGGAACATCTTTTGCTGCTTTGTGCAGTGGTGGAAACCAGGAAATGGTCAGATGGAGGCTCAAGAAATGTGTTTATTAGGTCTTCTGACTATGCTGTATTGGCAAAATGCAAAACAATGGGTGATGGGAGTAGCCCAATCAGGTCATCTCTGAAGTTTCTGCTTTCCCAAGTAAATAGTTCAAATTCCTCTAGCAATTACTCAGAGATGCTATATGCCAAATCCATTGCTCAACTGTAAGTGATTTTAAAGTCCAGTCTTTAGAGGTGAACTTGGCACAGGTTAGCACTGGGTCACAGTGACCCCTAGGCAGTCAATGTCCCACTGCTTCTCAGGCTCCCCTTTGCCCCACAGGTATCTTTTTCCTAAAAGGGTTCCCTTCAAAATTACACTCCATTCCCCTTATTTACTCAGTGCATGGAATTTAGCCAGCTGTTGGTAGAAAAACAATGTGATAAAATTCACTCATATCGTAAATGTCTAATAGCCCCAACCCTCCCAAAGATATTAGCATCTTAAGAGAGCCTGGAGGTTAATTTAAGTGATTTCACTAACTGAAAGGATTTCAAACAGTAGAATGTAGTAAAATAAAGAATTTGGACACAGTAGGGAGTCATTTGGTAACAAAGCAAGAAAGCTTTTCATTTGCTCTGAATTCCAGACACAGCTTTGTACAAAAGTATGAGTATCGATCTTGTGCTTTGCAGTGCTCTTTATACTTCCCAGATTCATATTTCAAAATCATATGTAATGCTACTTGCAAAATTAAATTGCTGAAGAATATATCTGCTATCTTGGTTTAGGAAAAAATATGCAGAGAAATCTTTTAGCTAATGCACAGTTGCAAAAAAAATTATAGAATTGGTGAGTGTAAAAGACACAAGTACCTATTTGAAACTCACCAGAAACAGATGTCTCCTTACCTCTGCTTTTCAGTGAAAATGCGATCTCTCTACCCATAGCACTTCCAGTTCCATAATTAAATTCAGTTGCATTGTTAATGTACTGTTGACATTAACTTGTATCTCATATACACAAGACTGGGAATACACACATGCTAACTTGAAACAGCTGTTTGCAAAATTATTACAATATGGCATACTTCTTTTAACCATTATGTCCTTCTATTTAAACATGATTTGCATCTGTAAGCACTTATTATATACAAAATTAAAGGAAGATTTATAACATAAAAATGAATTTTGATGCTGCATTAATATTGCATTTGGTGATAGTATGGTAGAAAAAGAAAGCAAGTAGAAATATTTCTATGGATCAGAAGCCATGCCCATTGGTCTATATGCTGGAAGGGCAGGGCCTGCATGAACATCTTCCCATACACTTTAGGCTCCGATAACTTACATCTCTGAATGGGGCAATCAGTATAGCTTCTTTCCTGGCTCCTCGATTTGTGGTGTCAAAATAGCCGACTCTTCCAGATAAGTTATGTGATACTCCCTGCTTCTTTTAATAGTCCCATTTCTGGCTAGCTGATACCTGAAATTTCACAACTAGAAAAGTCTTACTTTGTCCTCTCTTGAAACTTCAGTTCTCTTATGAGGGCTTGAGATACGGTTCATTTAGACATGGGCATAACTTCATCAAATCCTTTCCAGTTTTGCTAGGGGCAGGGTGGAGAGAACATCTGCTTCTTCTGCGATGAGCGAGGTATAGGGGTACAGCAAAGAGAAGGCCTGAAGCACCATAGCCCCGTGCAACTGCAAGCCTCAGGGCCCAGCACCGGGTGTCAGCAGCTCCCTGAACTTCTAGCAGCCTCCCCATTGAGTGTAGGAGGACAACTTCCACATGTACCTGACATCTTCCCCAACTACTTCTTTTGTACTCCACCTCAATCCCGACTGTAAATATACTAAAAACCACTGAATTTTATGCTTTAAATGAGTAAACTTCATGGTAGGTAAATTATACCTCAATAAAACAGTTAAAAATAATACATATACACAATGGGAACAAACATTGGGTACTTGCTAAACAGGGTATCAGGAAGTGATGTTATTAATACTATTTCTAACATAGTGCTTTGTCAAAGCCTTTTAGATAACTTCTATTTCGAGCACAATTTTTAACTCCAGAAAATGCTAGAGTTTGTTAGTGCATTTGTTTGTTGTTGTTGTTGTTGTTGTTTTTTAATAAAAATTCATGAGTGTCTCTCCTGTGCCAGGTAATTTGTTTCTAAACTGAGAGTGCAAAGATTAAAACATAGTAATGCTAAGTGAAAGGAAGCAGCCAAAAAATACCACATATTGTGTGATCTTATTTATAGGAAACATCCGGGGTCGGCAAATCCATAGAAACAAAAAGCAGATTGGTGGTCACTGAAGTCTGGGGAGTGGAGGCAGGAAAAGTTGAAGAGTGACTGCTATGTTTCTTTTTGGGACGATAAAAAAAATTCTAAAGTTAGATTATCACGGTGACCGCAGAACTGTAAATATACTAAAAACCACTGAATTTTATACTTTAAATGAGTGAACTTCATGTAGGTAAATTTTATTTCAATAAAACAGTTAAAAATTTTGCTTATCCACAATCAAACAAAATACTCAGTCCCTTCTCCATGGAGTTTACATTCTAGGGAGGACAAACTTAGACAAAGATAAAACGTCTGGGTTAGGGGTAAACAGGGAACGCCAAAGGAATGCAAAGAAAGAATACTTTGATCAGTATGTGAGGAATCAGAGAAAGATTCCTAGAGGAGATAGCATCTGAGCTAAGAAGTAGTGAACAGAGAAAAGAATGAGAGAGAACAATGTTTGCTGAGCCCTTACTTTACATTAGAGATTGGATAGTAGAAAGATGAACGGCTCAGGGTAATCAAATAGATGATTGTAGGTAATTATATTGTGAAAATGCTATAATGGAGGTGGACACAGAAACCATCTAAGTCAAAAAGGGGAAATGAAAAGGGGTGGAGGCCAGCTAGAAATCTGATTTGGAGGGAGGAAGTTACGAGCTGCAGAACTGTGATCGTGCTGGGTGTCCTCCACCCAGCGGAACCTCTGCCACAGTTTACAGGACTTAGTTATGCTGCTGCATAACTAAGAATTATGACTTACCCCTCAGCCATACTGAGGATCATACTGAGTCATACTGAGGGGTGTGACCTACCTCTTAGCCACCCATCTCAGCATTTGCCAGCGAGAAAGCCCTGTGAGATCAGAGGGCAGAGGCAGGGCATGTGGCTGGAGTCCCTACTAAGAGTGATTCCCATGAGTGAACGTTACTGATCCATTTACTTGCATCGGGGCACAGAGTTGTCCTGCTCTCTTTCTTTCCTTGAGTTCTCTGTAGTTTTAAAGTTTAAACTATAGTTTATAGTTCTCTCTAGTTTTGGAACCCTCGTGACTCCATGGTCCAACATTTCCTAGTATCTTCTTATTTTGGCGATTTCTGGCAGTTGAGTCACTTGTCATCTCTTGAGAAAAGCATCTGGCAGACATCTCCCTTGACACATCCCTCCCTGCTCCGTCACTGCTTGGCGGAGGCCTTGAAGCGCATTCCCCACATGTTCAGACGAGCACCTGGTGAAGGCATCTAGAGATATAGAACCTGTTATACTAAAGGTTTTAAATGCTGCTATAAATAAAAAATAAGAGGAATGTTTTAAAGGAACTAATTCGATGGATATAAGATTATTTGATACTGCTCCATTATCTATTTCATTGTGTGTGTATGTGTGTGTGTGCATACATTTTATCTATACATATACACACACCCATGTATTTATACAGTATGGATGAGTTTGTATTTGAAAATAATCCAGAATTCCTGTTTTCAAGTCTTTTATTTGACACACACTCTGCCCAGGCACAAACCAGGCAAGGTTTGGCGTTGACCCACCAGTTTTGACTTTCTTGTCTGCAGAGGCAGCATAACAAGTGATGATCAGTGGTGAAGGGAAGGCATTTATTTTCACTGTATTTGATAACAGTTTGCTAAAGACTGCCCAGGGATGCTTCCATTGGAAGAGAAATCGACTTCAAGAAGCTCAGTACTTCAAAGACTTATAATGATCCCAGGAAAGAGAAAAACACCACATAAGCCAATCACCCACTTTGTGATTGTACATTCTTCTGGGAAATAAGAACCTGAGATGCAATGTCTGTATCAGTCTCATCTCAGAATCCATAAATAATTCATGGAAGGTATGAATTTATTTATAGGATAGGTGGCCAAGAGAGAGTTCCGGCTGTTTACCAATAACATGGCTCTGGAAACTCCATCCTATTGAAATAATTCCTGTTCTTGGCAGGAGTAACTTGAGCTAAGGGTGTATCCACACCCTTTTAAAAACATGCCATTGATTTTGCATAACTAATATGAACATTGAAATGGGTATTCTATAGAGGCAAGTGTGAACAGAGATCAGGTTTTCCCCAGGGGGTATGCACATGTGGTGGAAACTGATGGACCCAAATTTGTGCCATTTGATGACTAAACTCATTTCGGGCTACAAAGGCATTGTTTCAGTTTTCCTTCATAGTATTTTTAATTCAGACCAAATTGTATCTTATAAGTAGAAGAAGTAGTTGCAAATAATTCCATGCCCTGCCAATGACATAGGCACTGATTTTTAACAAAAGGCTCATAAACTCTTTTTATGATACTGTAAAACTGGAGAGCCTATGCCCATTAAAACATAAGCTTCATGTTACATGTAATTAAGGCAAGAAGGAGAACATAAAAATGTAAGCTTTAAAATGTATCTTGTATTACATATTAAAGGCACACAAAAATACTGCGTAAGTTCCATTTAAAAGGCAAAGGTAAGGACAAGCAGGGATGATCACAGTAGATGAGTGAGCCCTTTGGTGAAAAAATCAATTTGTAAAAAATGGGTTTCTATTTTAAGTTCTCGAGGATATACTATATCGATGATTAGAGCACATTTTCTATTTTTCCTGATTTTAAATCAGAAAATATCATTAGAGTCATATCCACTTGCTATTTGATTAGTCTAGGTTGTAAATTTTGGTCCACTAAAGACTTAAAATTATTATTTGCTTTTTCTTTGGAAATTGGACCCTCCAATGTGATTTACACTAAGAAGAGGTTGAAGAGATGTCCAAGAGCTGTCAGAGGTAGCTAGAAGGTGCTCATATGTATCCATCCCCAAACCCAGTGGAGGAGAGTTTCTCCTGGTGTGAAGGCCTATGCTGTAGCTTCCTTTCAATCCTGCACAGACTGTGATGTACCTCATGGACTATCGTAGGCTGCACTGCATTCAGTGTTGGCATTTTGCACTCTTATTTCCATGTATTTATTGAAAAGCAACACAAGAATTCTGAATCCCAGATATCCAGCTATTAAGGTAAAAAGATCTACTGTAAACCAAACAACTTCTTATACCTAAATGGAGATTAGTGGATACATGGTTATATTACAAGTTACAACATATATTTGTTTAATTTTAGTGTCCTTAAATTTTTTTCTAATATTCAAATTTATGATTTAATTTTAAAACCATACCAATTATAGACCAAACAAAAATTTGAGACTGGAAAGAAAATTAAAATGTTTATCTTGATGGCATACACTGAGCTTTCAATCTGCATATTTTGAACAGGCTTTATTATAAAAAAGAAAGTGGAAATACAATTGAACAAAATACATAAATCAGTCACATACCATCATTCAGCTGTGTAGCTTAGCGCTAAGAGCTGCATCAAATAGCTGCATTTCACCAGGTCAACAATAAAATAAGTCACTATATAGTTGAGAATCAATTGAACACATTTTGTATTTATGAAACCATGTTACTTCTGAATTCTTATGTACCAATAATCAATTGTAAATATTTTGCTTTTAAAACATATCTAAACATGGTAATGGATTTCATAGAAATTACTCTTTTATATTATAAAAAGTATAATTTTTTATTTCATATGATAAAATGAATCATGTGATGCTACACATAAATCACCTTAAGAAGACATCTTGGTTAGAGATATTAAATGTCTACTCATAACCTAATCTACAATAGAATATTTTTCCCAGATATATTACCAAAAGGGCTAGAAGAAAAGTCTTTGAAAAACAAAATTTTAAAAAGTCTTCTGCGGAGAGTGCTACAGACTTGGGAGAAAATACCACTCAACATAAATCAAATCCAAAACCTAAGCTACCTAAATATTACTACACTGTAGGAATCCTTTTATGGTGTTTTCTCTAAAAGTGACAGTTTTTATTAAAACCAACTATTAGTTGGTTTTAAGTAATTATTTTTATTTGCCTTTCGAATAGACTTACACAATTTAAATACTCTTGATAAGTTTTCACAGTAATATTTGATTATGTATCTAGTGTGTTAAAGCATAGTGATCTGACATTTAATAGGGCCATAAAACAAATTCTTTACATTTCAGCAAGCATAAAGAAAACAAATGGAATACCATTTTAGGAGGACTGCATGGTCTATATGAATTAGAAAAAAATGAGTTCTATATCCCCCTACATCAAGTGAATGAATCATGAAAGAAATATGGAAGTTGATAATAGCAGTTACTGCAGCAATAAAAACATGATAAAAGGCTTTTTGACAGTATGAAACCTTGGAAGTTGTGCCAAATACAAAATCTTGTTTGTAGGTGCTGGCAGTATCCTGTTGTTTTTAGTAGGTCTTTGGGGGTTCCCGACAACTTCTGGTTCATCCCCTTAGGCTGAAGTGATCTATTAAAATGCCTTAGTTTCCAAGAGCAATAAAAATCATGGCAACTTTAAGTACACGTTTAAAAAAAACAAAACAAAACAACAGTAGCATTTGGAGAGTAATTATTCCTTGATCCACTCAAAATGGTGGAATCTGCTATGCTATCATTTTATGCTTGAACACGTATTTTTGAAGTTATCAGTTTATACCAGCTCACTCAGTCATTTTTGTTCATTTTAAATACATTAATAGCCACTGGTTTTGGTGAATTGGGGGGATTTTTTTATAAGATAAAAATTCAGATAAATTTTAGATAAAGACAATTGTTTCAGCATTTACTCACATGGAGGAGCCCTTAGGAAAATACTTAATAAGATCCTAACCATGATTAACTATCTAGACTCTTAATCTCACCACTATATTAGACACCCCTCCCTACTCTGCCAAAGCATTATAACTTTGAAATAACTCTTACTGGGTTACATAATTCTGAGCCATTTCTATATTTCTTCTTGGAATTCTTCCGTGAAAGGAAACTAAAAGAAGACATTTCAAATGGAGAATACTATTAGTTTTTCTCCATAAGCATCATGGGAAATATTTCTCAAAAATCAGTAATTTCTTCCAACACATTCTTAAGTAGGAATCACTGCTCTGTAGAGAAGACTTCTAGGCACATGGGCAAATAACACAAGGAAGATTGAATGACCCAAATGTAAACCCACCCAACCAGCAGGCAAATGTGAGCCCTTCTTTTTCATGCCTGTGCAGGATCTTATCGGCCTACTTGGGTGGCTGGCAAATAGTACACTGTGCTTTTAAACACACACATACACACACACACACACACCCGTGCCCACCCACACACAAGATCAACAGTGACGCTTGGAAATGTTTATGCAGTTATTCTTGACTTTTAATGTTATAAATGTTTTCTTTAGTTTAGTTTGGATTGGATTCTAATAAATTCTTACCAAAATAATACATTTCCTGTAACTTTTACACCTAAAAATACGTTAAAATGCCTACTCCCATTTTTTTCCCCTTGAAATTAGGAACTTGCTAAATACGTATAAACACATGTGCACACACATACACATATACCTAGGTAAAATAAAATGCAGTTTCAGTTAAGGAGCAATTAAAATGATTCTTGGCATTTAAGTGTCTTATTATTGCTATTATTATTATTATTTTTAAAAAGCTTGTCACTACAATACATTATCTTCATACATTTTGGTCATTGCACAGTGGGAAGTTCATCTGATCATAAACTTAGAGAATATTAGGCTTAGAAGGGACTATCTAGTTAATCCTGTTTAACCACGCTATAATACTTGAATCCACATGAAAATATCCCTGCCAAGTGGTCACTGTTTGCGTAGTTGTACATCTTCAGTAAAAAAGAAAATAAAAGATACTCTACAAACACAGACTATTACTCGTAAGACGTTTATTAGCGATATTATTACAATTGTTTCTAAAATCCATTATTATTTCAGCAGTGAAGAGGCAAATACCAGAGTAACCTCAGTCAGATGATTACGGATAGGTCAAAATAAAATTATAAGAAATACTGACTGTAAAACTGCTACAGAGTACACAGTATGTTAAAACATGATGGAGAGGCTGCACACACAGGCAACGTTTTATGTCATTAAAAAAAATCACTGAAAATCTAAAAATGATGTTTGCATTTAGGCGTATATTAGAAAAGTCTTATTTTTAAAGTTAATACCGTATCATTCTTCTAAAAAAGTTATCATCTGTAAGATGCAGATTTGTATTGTTTATATCAAACGATATTTGCATTTATGTAAATATAATTTAAGACAGTTAAATATAAATTCGTGTTTATCTTCATATAAAAATATATATAAAAATAGAGTATTTAAAGGAAGTGGATATTCATACAAAAGAACTGATCAATCAAAATAGGTGTTTTTTTCTTGTACGGTAGTGAAATTGAGGTATTTATATATTTGGTAATTTCAGCCATGTATTGAATTAACCCTCTCAGCTTCCCACCCCACCCAAAAAAGACAAACCTTTAAAATCCATTGTAACTGTGTGATGTTATCTCACAACAAAGCATTTGTATAATAAAGAAATTCACCATTTTGAACCTAAAGAGATAGAAGAGATAGTTCTCACTACTAGAATTAGGTATGTATTATACGTATGCCACAGTTTTAATAAAAAAAATAATTTTATGTCTACTCTAAATTTGGATTTGACATAGTTGCTCAGGAAAATCAAAATATAGATACTAGTAACATAATACTATTTGTGGACATATGCAAATGCTCAATGGGAAAAAATACCTATGCATTTAAGAATGCATAATCCTTTGCAAAATATTTACATAAAATGTAATTGTAATTTTCAGTTACATAGGGCTGTAATGGCAAACACAAGATTTAAATAATATCATCAATGAAACATAGTAAAGTAATACATGAGGCACTAAATTTTGTTACTTACTTTAAAATTATGTATTTCATTAATTCAGACTGCAGTTACCCATCCAAGTGCACAGATAGGACAAGAGGGAATGTTTATGAGAAACACAAGAAGTGCAAAGTTAAATATATTGGTGTTTTAACGATAAAATATTTCACTTTATATCTCTCTCACAGAATCTCTTCAAATTCCCTTGTGGAACATTCCTGTTTTTTCCTTTCAGTAATACAATTTAAAAAGTATAGGAAGAACTGTTTTTCATAAGCATTAGATTCACAAAGCCTAAGCCATCATAAACACCACATTTTCTCCTGGTGAAGAATGCAAGCACAACCTCTACTTGCCAGTGGAATGTAATTGGCTTTTCTCCTTTTCAATATTGATGTACCTATAGAGATGGTAAGACAAGACGAAAGACCATTATCTTTTTTCACATAATTCAAGTGTCTGTATTTCTCTTTATTATCACAATGCCATACCTGGCCCACAGTGGTTCTGGTTAATAACTATGCTTCAAGTAACGTTTTTCTAGGTATATCTTTCACTGTGAAATGGACTTGTGTTCAAGGTCACATCTTGAATTCATAAAGCTGTAAGAAGAAGTGTTATCATTATTTAACTGTGTGTGTACTGGTGTGCATGCATGTGCTGGTGTGCACAAGTGTGTGTGGTCAATCTCAAATGTGTGTGATGCACAGCTCTTGGCTCCTAGAACATTGTCCGGGTGAGTAGCTTGTCTCCAGCTCCAGATTCAGCTCTCCTGCAGGGCGCCTACATAGTCCTTTTATTTACACACATCCTGCTGAGAAGGATTTCAGAACAAACCTGATTTATTGGACCTCTGACATGATATGGAGATCGAAAATTTGTTACAGTGCTCTGTTGTAGTTTGCTTTGATTGCTGAAATATCTTCCCAGGATATGATTTCTTGATCTTTTCATTTTAATAAAGTTATATTCTTTGGATAACTTTGATTTCACTACCTGCAAATGAAGAGCAAGAAAACTGTGAGGCAAAATCAAGAATATCTGATCCTTGCATAACTAACTCTCAAACTTGAACATGCATCTCTGCCACACGGATGTTGCCAAAAGGGCATGAATATGACTTACATAACCAGGAATGGCTCTAACTTACGTTTCAAAAAAGACCAAGGTTAAAATTCAACTTTGTCACTTTTCTTACCTCATTGCAGCTGCCTCCAATGCAATTAAGGAACAGTCTCAGATGATTTATCTGCCACTCTTGTGTGTGTGTGTGTGTGTGTGTGTGTGTGTGTTTTCAGGCCAGGCACACTAACATACAGTTTGACATAGCACCACAATAGGAAAGGCACTGGTGTGCCTTTGCCGGGCCACTGATTCAAACATGGTACCCTAAACATGTCATGGCACTCTTCTATAAAATGGCAATTAAAGCTATTTTCAGAGAAAAGAAAAAATTTTTTTCCATTGCAGAAGCTGTTACTTTTAGTGGTTTTGTTGCTCTGGGCACTTGCACTATTAAACTAATAACTTTGTATATTTAGATATATATATGTAGATTTAGTTTTGGATCTTTCTTTCTTTCTTTCTTTCTCTCTCTCTCTCTGTTTTTTTTTTTTTTTTTTTTTTTGAGACAGAGTCTCGCTCTGTTGCCCAGGCTGGAGTGCAGTGGCCGGATCTCAGCTCACTGCAAGCTCCGCCTCCCGGGTTCCCGCCATTCTCCTGCCTCAGCCTCCCGAGTAGCTGGGACTACAGGTGCCCGCCACCTCGCCTGGCTAATTTTTTGTATTTTTTAGTAGAGACGGGGTTTCACCGTGTTAGCCAGGATGGTCTCGATCTCCTGATCTCGTGATCCACCCATCTCGGCCTCCCAAAGTGCTGGGATTACAGGCTTGAGCCACCGCGCCCGGCCTCTCTCTCTGTTTCTTTCTTTCTTTCTTTCATGTATAGGAGGCTAAAGTAACTCCACTGGATGCTAATCTGCCATGTTGACTTCTGATTAACCCCAGTCCCAGGAAGGTCTGTAAGATTTCCAGTTTATCTATTGTTCCTTGTGTAAGAGCACACTTACGGTAAATCCTGCCCTTAGGTCAAAACAACCTTGATGTTATCATACTTCAATCTTCCTACACATCCCTCTGAATCACCTTTTTCCAATGGCATATAAACTCTGAGTCTGGGGTGATAATGGTGCAGGGAACCACCATCGTGTCTTGCTGTCACCTGAGACACAGACAAGGCTTCTGTTTGTAAGTCCCTTTTAAAAGTTCCTTTCTAAGAAAATGGATTTGTTGGCCTCTTTCTTCAGCCTCTCAGCTTCCTGAACTTTTGGGGGTAGGTTTGCATAGATCTGCTTACCACAGAGAACAGTGGTTTTAAGAAGCATCATAAGTTATAAAAGGGTATATAATAAAACAGTTTATTTCCTATTTCTGTTCCTCACCCCAAGCTACTAAATTCCCTCCCCAAATAGATTGTTCATTTCTTGTGATTTCATTCATGGTTACTTTATGAATAGATATACGGACACATCCAAACAAAGAGGCTATATTTGTAATCTACTTGTATATTTTACAAACGTTGTCCTGGTGAAATCATATAATTATCAGCTTTAATTACTGAGTTAATCAAACTCAGGTTGTTAGCACTAGAGAGCAAAAGGGGGACAGAGAGAGAGAGATTGGGGGAAAGTTGGGAAGTAGAAAAAGAGAGGAAGGGAAGGAGAAAAAGTACTGGCAAGGATGTTTTGAGTGTCTTTATAATAAATGAATGACACATGGGGGGCTGGCAAGATGGCCAAATAGGAATAGCTCCAGTCTGCAGCTCCCAGTGAGACCAAGGCAGAAGGTGGCTGATTTCTGCATTTCCAACTGAGGTACCCAGTTCATCTCACTGGGACTGGGTAGACAGTGGGTGCAGCCCATGGAGGGAGAGCTGACGCAGGGTGAGGCGTTGCCTCACCAGGGAAGTGCAAGGGTTGGGGAACTCCCTCCCCTAGCCAAGGGAAGCCATGAGAGACTGTGCCATGAGGGATGGTGCTATCTGACCCAGATACTACGCTTTTCCCACAATCTTCGCAACCCACTGACCAGGAGATTCTCTCGGGTGCCTATGCCACCAGGGCCCTGAGTTTCAAGCACAAAATGGGGCAGCCATTTGGGCAGACTCTGAGCTAGCTGCAGGAGGTTTTGTTTCATACCCCAGTGGTGCCTGGAACACCAGTAAGACAGAACCATTCACTCCCCTGGAAATGGGGCTAAAGTCAGGGAGCCAAGTAGTCTTGCTTAGTGGATCCCACCCCATGGAGCCCAACAAGCTAAGATCCACTGGCTTGAAATTCTTGCTGCCAACACTGTAGCCTGAAGTTGACCTGGGTCACTCGAGCTTGGGTGGGGGTAGGGGCGTCTACCATTACTGGGGCTTGAGTAGGCAGTTTTCCCCTCACAGTGTAAACAAAGCTGCTGGGAATTTTGAATTGGGTGCAGAACCCACCACAGTGCCAGGCTGCTTCTCTAGATTCCTCCTCTGTGGGCAGGGCATCTCTGAAAGAAAGGCAACAGCCCCCATCAGGGGCTTATAGATAAAACTCTCCTCTCCCTGGGACAGAGCACCTGGGGGAAGGGGCGGCTGTGGGCGCAGCTTCAGCAGACTTAAACATTCCTGCTTGATAGCTCTGAAGAGAGCAGAGGATCTCCCAGCACAGCACTAGAACTCTGCTAAGGGACAGACTGCCTCCTCAAGTTGGTTCCTGACTCCCGTGCCTCCTGACTGGGAGAGAGATCCCAGCAGGTGTCGACAGACACCTCATACAGGAGAGCTTCAGCTGGCATCTGGCAGGTGCCCAGGTGCCCCTCTGGAATGAAGGTTCTAGAGGAAGGAGCAGGCAGCAACCTTTGCTGTTCTGCAACCTCCGGTGGTGATACCCAGGCAAACAGGGTCTGGAGTGGACCTCCAGCAAACTCCAGCAGACCTGCAGAAGAGGGGCCTGACCGTTAGAAGGAAAACTAACAAACAGAAAGGAATAGCATCAACATCAACAAAAAGGACGCCCACATAAAAACCCCATCCGAAGGTCACCAACATCAAAGACCAAAGGTAGATAAATCCATGAAGATGAGGAAAAACCAGCACAAAAAGGCTGAAAATTCCAAAAACCAGAATGCCTCTCCTCCTCCAAAGGATCACAGCTCCGTGCCAGCAAGGGAACAAAACTGGATGGAGAATCAGTTTGAGGATTGACAGAAATAGGCTTCAGAAGGTGGGTAATGACGAACTCTTCCAAGCTAAAGGAGCTTGTTCTAACCCAATGCAAGGAAGTTAGTAACCTTGATAAAAGGTTACAGGAACTGCTAACTAAAATAACAAGTTTAGAGAAGAACATAAATGACCTGATAGAGCTGAAAAACACAGCATGAGAACTTTGGGAAGCATACACAGGTTTCAATAATTGAATCGATCAAGCAGAAGAAAGGATATCAGAGATTGAAGATCAACTTAATGAAATAAAGCATGAAGACAAGATTAGAGAAAAAAGAATGAAAGGAAAAGAAAAGGAATGAACAAAGCCTCCAAGAAATATGGGACTATGTGAAAAGACCAAGCCTACGTTTGATTGATGTACCTGAAAGTGATGGGGAGAATGGAACCAAGTTGGAAAATACTCTTCAGGATATTTTTCAGGAGAACTTCCCCAGCTGGACGTGGTGGCTCATGCCTGTAATCCCAGCACTTTGGGAGGCTGAGGCAGGCGGATCATGAAGTCAGGGGATGGCAACCATTCTGGCTAACATGATGAAACCTCGTCTCACTAAAAATACAAAAAATTATCTGGGCATGGTGGTGGGTGCCTGTGGTCCTAGCTACTAGGGAGGCTGAGGCAGGAGAATCGTGTGAACCTGGCCTGGGAGGCGGAGCTTGCAGTGAGCCAAGGTTGTACCACTGCATTCCAGCCTGGGTGACAGAGCAAGACTCCGTTTCAAAAAAAAAAAAAAAAAGGAAAAGGAATGAATGAAGCCTCCAAGAAATATGGGACTATGTGAAAAGATCAAGCCTACGTTTGATTGCTGTACCTGAAAGTGATAGGGAGAATGGAATCAAGTTGGAAAACACTCTTCAGGATATTATGCAGGAGAACTTCCCCAACCTAGCAAGGCAGGCCAACATTCAAATTCAGGAAATACAGAGAACACCACAAAGATACTCTTCGAGAAGAGCAACCCCAAGACACATAATCGTTAGATTTACCAAGTTTGAAATGAAGGAAAAAATGCAGCCAGAGAGAAAGGTCAGGTTTCCCACAAAGGGAAGCATCAGACTAACAGTGGACCTCTGCAGAAGCCCTACAAGTCAGAAGAGAGTGGGGGCCAATATTCAATATTCTTAAAGAAAATCAGAATTTCATAGCCAAACTAAGCTTTATAAGTGAAGGAGAAATAAAATCCTTTCTAGACAAGCAAATGCTGAGGGATTTTGTCACCACCAGGCCTGTCTTACAAGAGCTCCTGAAGGAAGCACTAAATATTAAAAGGAAAAACCGGTACCAGGCACTGCAAAAACATACCAAATTGTAAAGACCATTGACACTACGAAGAAACTGCATCAACTAATGGGCAAAAACCAGCTAGCCTCATGATGACAGGATCAACTTCACACACAACAATATTAACCTTAAGTGTAAATGGGCTAAATGCCCCAATTAAAAGGCATAGACTGGCAAATTGGATAGTCAAGACCCATTGGTGTGCTGTATTCAAAAGACCCATCTCACATGCAAAGACACACATAGATTCAAAATAAAGGGATGGAGGAATATTTACCAAGCAAATGGAAACAAACAAACAAACACCAGGAGTTGCAATCCTAGTCTCTGATAAAACAGACTTTAAGCTAACAAAGATCAAAGGAGATAAAGAAAGAAGGGTATAGGTATACCCTTATACATAATGGTATAGGGATCAATGCAACAAGAAGAGCTAACGATCGTAAATATGTGCACCCAAAACAGGAGCGCCTAGATTCATAAAGAAAGTTCTTAGAGACCTGCAAAGAGACTCCATTCCCACACAATAATAGTGGGAGACTTTAACACCCCACTGTCAATATTAGACAGATCAACGAGACAGAAAATTAACAAGGATATTCAGGACTTGAACTCAGCTCTGGACCATGCGGACCTAACAGACATCTACAGAACTCTCCATCCCAAATCAACAGAATATACATTCTTCTCATCACCACATGGCACTTATTCTAAAATTGACCACATAATTGGAAATAAAACGCTCCTCAGCAAATGCAAAAGAACAGAAATCATAACAAACAGTCTCTCAGACCACAGTGCAATCAAATTAGAACTCAAGATTAAGAAACGAACTCAAAATCGTACAACTATATGGAAACTGAACAACCTGCTCCTGAATGACTCCTGGGTAAATAATGAAATTAAGGCAGAAATAAATAAGTTCTTTGAAACCAGTGGGAACCAAGACACAGCATAGCAGAATTTCTAGGACACAACTAAAGCAGTTTTTAAACGGAAATTTATAGTACTAAATGCCCACGTGAGAAAGTGGGAAAGATCTAAAATTGACAACCTAATGTCACAATTAAAAGAACTAGAGAAGCAAGAGCAAACCAATTCAAAAGCTAGCCGAAGACAAGAAATAACTAAGATCAGAGCAGAACCGAAGGAGATAAGAGACACAAAAAGCCCTTCAAAAAATCAGTGAATCCAGGAGGTGGTTTTTTGAAAAGATTAGCAAAATAGATAGACCTCTAGCCAGACTAATAAAGAATAAAAGAGAGAAGAATCAAATAGACACAATAAAAAATGATAAAGGGGATATCACCACTGATCCCACAGGAATACAAACTACCATCAGAGAATACTATAAACACCTCTACGCAAATAAACTATAAAATCTAGAAGAAATAGATCAATTCCTGGACACATACACCCTCCCAAGACTAAGCCAGGAAGCAGTCAAATAGATCAATAACAAGTTCGGGAATTGAGGCAGTAATTAATAGCTTACCAACCAAAAAAAAAAAACCCCAGGACCAGAAGGATTCACAGTCGAATTCTACCAAAGGTACAAAGAGGAGCTGGTACCATTCCTTCTGAAACTATTGCAAACAATGGAAAAAGAGGAACCCCTCCCTAACTCATTTTATAAAGCCAGCATCATCCTGATATCAAAACCTGGCAGAGACACAACAACAACAAAAAAGAAAATTTCAAGCCAATATCCCTGATGAACGTCGATGCGAAAATACTCAATAAAATACTGGCAAACCAAATAGAGCAGCACATTAAAAAGCTTATCCACCACAATCGAGTCGGCTCCATCCCTGCGATGCAAGATGGGTTCAACATATGCAAATCAATAAATGTAATCTATCACATGAACAGAATCAATGACAAAAACCACATGATTATCTCAATAGGTGCAGAAAAGGCCTTCGATAAAATTCAACACCCGTCATGCTAAAAACACTGAATAAACTAGGCATTGATGGAATGTATCTCAAAATAATAAGAACTATTTATGACAAACCCACAGCCAATATCATACTGAATGGGCAAAAGCTAGAAGCATTCCCTTTGAAAACCGGCACAAGACAAAGATGCCCTCTCTCACCACTCTTATTCAACATAGTACTGGATGTTCTGGCCAGGGCAATCAAGCGAGAGAAAGAAATAAAGTGTATTCACAAATAGGAAGAGAGGAAGTCAAATTGTCACTGTTTGCAGATGACATGATTGTATATTTAGAAAACCCCATCATCTCAGCCCAAAACTCCTTGAACTGATAAGCAACTTCAGCAGTCTCTGGATACAAAATCAATGTGCAAAAATCACAAGCATTCCTATACACCAATTATAGACAAACAGAGCACTAAATCATGAGTGAACTCCCATTCACAATTGCTACAAAGAGAACAAAATACCTAGGAATACAACTTACAAGGGATGTGAAGACCTCTTCAAGGAGAATTACAAACCATTGCCCAAGGAAATAAGACAGGACACAAACAAATGGAAAAACATTCCATGCTTATGGATAGGAAGAATCAATATTGTGAAAATGGCCATATTGCCCAAAGTAATTCATAGATTCACTACTATTCCTATCAAGCTACCATTGACTTTCTTCACAGAATTAGAAAAAACTACTTTAAATTTCATATGAAACCAAAAAAGAGCCCGTATAGCCAAGACAATCCTAAGCAAATGAACAAAGCTGGAGGCATCACACTACCTGACTCCAAACTATACTACAAGGCTACAGTAACCAAAACAGCATGGTACTGGTACCAAAACAAATATATAGACCAATGGAACAGAACAGAGGCCTCAGAAATAACACCACACATCTACAACCATCTGATCTTTAACAAACCTGACAAAAACAAGCAATGGTAAAAGGATTCTTTATTTCATAAATGGTGTTGGGAAAATGGCTAGCCATATGCAGAAAACTGAAACTGGACCCCTTCCTTACACCTTATACAAGAATTAACGCAAGATGGATTAAAAATTTAAACATAAGACCTAAAACCATAAAAACTCTAGAAGAAAATCTAGGTAATACCATTCAGGACATAGGCATGGGCAAAGACTTCATGACTAAAACACCAAAAGCAATGGCACCAAAAGCCAAAATAGACAAATGGGATCTAATTAAATAAAAGAGCTTCTGCACAGCCAAAGAAACTATCATCAGAGTGAAGAGGCGACCTACAGAATGGGAGTAAATTTTTGCAATCGACCCATCTGACAAAGGGCTAAATCCAG
This sequence comes from Theropithecus gelada, assembly GCF_003255815.1. Classification (NCBI taxonomy): domain Eukaryota; kingdom Metazoa; phylum Chordata; class Mammalia; order Primates; family Cercopithecidae; genus Theropithecus; species Theropithecus gelada. Next base: position 145,792,585 of record NC_037670.1, on the reverse strand, counting down.
AGTCTACGAGGAACTTAAACAAATTTACAAGAACAAAACAACCCCATCAAAAAGTGGGTGAAGGATATGAGCAAACACTTCTCAAAAGAAGACATTTATGTGGCCAACAAACATATGAAAAAAAGCTCATTATCACTGGTCATTAGAGAAATGCAGATTGAAACTACAATGAGATACCATCTCATGCCAGTTGGAATGGCGATCATTAAAACATCAGGAAGCAACAGATGCTGGAGAGGATGTGGAGAAATAGGAACACTTTTACTCTGTTGGTGGGAGTGTAAATTATTTCAACCATTGTGGAAGACAGTGAGGTGATTCCTCAAGGAACTAGAACTAGAAATACCATTTGACCTAGTAATCTCATTACTGAGTATATACCCAAAGGATTATAAATCATTCTACTATAAAGATACATGCACACGGCCGGGCGCGGTGGCTCACGCCTGTAATCCCAGCACTTTGGGAGGCCGAGGCGGGCGGATCCCGAGGTCAGGAGATCGAGACCATCCTGGCTAACACGGTGAAACTCCGTCTCTACTAAAAATGCAAAAAATTAGCCGGGCGAGGCGGCGGGCGCCTGTAGTCCCAGCTACTCGGGAGGCTGAGGCAGGAGAATGGCATGAACCCGGGAGGCGGAGCTTGCAGTGAGCCGAGATCGCGCCACTGCACTCCAGCCTGGGCGACTAAGCGAGACTCTGTCTCAAAAAAAAAAAAGATACATGCACACATATGTTTATTGCACCACTATTCACAATAGCAAAGACTTGGAACCAACCAAAAGGCCCATCAATGTTAGACTGGATAAGGAAAATGTGGCACATATACACCATGGAATACTATGCAGCCATAAAAAAGAATGAGTTTCATGTGCTTTGCAGCAACATGGATGAAGCTGGCAACCATCATTCTCAGCAAACTAACACAGGAACAGAAAACCAAACACCTCATGCTCTCACTCATAAGTGGGAGCTGAACAATGAGAACATATGGGCGCAGGGAGGGGAGCATCACACACTGGGGCCTGTCAGGAGTTTGGGGGGAAGTGGAGGGATAGCATTAGGAGAAATACCTAATGTAGATGATGGGTTAATGGGTGCAGCAAACCACCAAGGCACATGTATACCTATGTAACAAACTTGCAAGTTCTGCATATGTATCCCAGAACTTAAAAGTATAATAAAAATAAAATAAAATAATAACAAATTATGAATTTCATCACTTTAATGTAATTATAACATACTTTTTCTGTCACTATTTGGACATATAAACTAGTATCAATGACTAATGAAAGTAATTCTAGCTTATGCAGTTTTTAAAAAATTGTTTTGAGTTATACATAATAATTTAGGTACATATTTTTTCATCTCATATAAGGTATTGCAATGAAAATGGTTCCATGTAAACAAAATTGAATATTTTTTAAGAAATCCCATGATATCTATTTGGAAGAGAAATAGTTTTAGTTACATTGCAAATGAACTTGAACCATTTCTTGAAAGTTATTTGAATAGGAAATATGTAAAGATCTATACCAAAATATTAACAGTAGTGACCTTTTGGTAGAGGAATTATAGGACATTTTTAACGTATTCTTGTAACTTTTGGCTTGATTTTTTTCTTTTAGTATAATACAATGAATGTGCATTATTTTGTAATGATAAAATTGTGAAACTATTCACATTTGAAGAAAAAAATGAAACAATAATATGTTTTAAAACCAGTTATACTCTGCTGACCACAAAGAGATGTTTTCCTGTAGCTATGGAAGGTTTGGCTTTGTCTTGATCAGGCCCTCAAATCAGGTAACTCTTAAGAAATCCAGTGAAATCAGGAGGTTGTAGTGAGGAATCCCTGTGGATTGTAATTTAGAGCTCAATTTGCAGTCAACCACTGATTAATATTCTAGGTCCTGGGGTCAAAAGTTTCTACTGTGTACAGCTCTTTCCACCCTTATTTGGTTATATGGTAACTCTAAATATGATAGGCAGGAGAGGTACATCAATGTTTTCCTGAAAGTTTTGTCAATTTTAGAGGAGGTTTGTACTCACAGCAAGATTAGTGAACAGTCTTCAGGAAGTTTATTTAAGAAAACATTTAAGCATAAATATCACATTCGATCTTGAAATAATATTTTTCCAATGTTCTGAAGCCAAAATAAGGTTAATTTTGTTTATACGATTTTATCTAGAGTTCCGGCTTTTGCAAGTGCCTGATGGTCTGCATACTAATTACATGCAAAGTAGAAATGGGTCCATCCCAGTGAAAAAGGTTATAGTTCTTTAAACATTATTTTAATATTCGTGTGATTTTAGGGTTGAATTTAAAGCTGCATTACAAACATTGGATAATGCTGGTGTAGATGCTTACAACAATCTTAAATGTGATCCATAAACGGGATATACAAAAATATAGATCTCCAGTGTATCTGCTGAAGCATATGGCTTCCATTTGGGAGTAGTGTCAGTATTTTGACAAATCTCGATGGGAAGGTTGATATTTCTATTTTTAGAGATCACTAAATTGATGTCTGAGAAAGGAAATCAGGATGATAGGGCCTCTTGTAGCTTCTGAGGACCAGGCTAATGCCTTCTACAGGGCCAGTGCTCCCATATGTTCTTCAAGATAGAACTTTTCATGCCCAGGCCAGTGACTGGCCCAACACTTAATTCACTTGGTTTCCCTTGGAAACTATTTTGTAGAAAATAATCAAAGATGATGTTTCCTAATCCCTTTGTTAAGTCATTAGCATCCTGATACTATAAAGAATTAGTTCAATTTTGATTTGTAAAAATTCCTTTGCCATTGTGAATTGAATCCAGGAGCATTAAAAACATCTGACAGTATTTTATGCTGCATCACTAGCCCATACAATTTATTTCAGGAATGCAAAATGTTTCAATATTATGAAATATTTCATTACAGATAATTACCAATTATATGTAACTGTATGATTGTTTACCCTGAAAATCCAAGGAATATACTGAAAAATAATTAGATATTATAAAGTTAACATTTGAAAATTGTATAACTTTTCTGTAGTCTATAAATAATTAGTAAGAAATATATTAGAAGAAAGATCCCATTACAATACTGAAACAACTTCACTAAATTCAACAATGATATATAGGATGCAGGTGAAAAATATATCAAAAGTTTAATGAGTCATTAAAAAGCACATGAACAAATGCAGACATGTCATGTCAAATCTTCCCAAGTTAATTAAAATGCTATTCCAATTGTAATCACAGAAGAATTTGGGGAAAACATGAAAAAAAAATTCTAAAATACATCTTAAAGAATAAATGTAGGAAAATAGTTAAGACCATCTGAAAGGAAAAAAAAGTGATAAGAGGAGACTTTCAATGCCAGGTATTCATTAATCACTATGAATAGAGTCTACAAGCATGACTCATTATGATTTGAATCTACCATCAGCTGACTGAAGGAGTGCTAGTGGTCACAAACTTGGTGCTTCTTCTCTGGTTTCTGATGCCTTCCCTGGCTGTTACACCTCTCAGTTTTCCTTTGGAAACCTCTTTTCCATGGTAAATAAAGTCTCTTAGAGAGTCACCATTGTCACTGAAGGTTTCCTTGCCAAAATTTAAGTGTTGCTTCTCCAGGAAGACACCACAACCCTCTTGTGTATGTGTGTGTGAATGTGTGTGTGTGTCTGTGTGTGTGTGGCAGCAGAAGGTAGAGGGTATAAAAGGGTGGCACTGATGGTGGTGCTACTTGTCCTACCATGGTTAATGATCTTTAAATCCCAGATGATATGGTTAGGCTTTGTGTCCCCACTCAAATCTCATCTTGAATTGTAATCTCCATAATCCCCATGTGTCAAGGGAGAGACCAGGTAGAGGTAATTGAATCGGGGAGGTGGTTTCCTCCATGCTGTTTTCATAATAGTGAGTGAGTTCACATGGGATTTAATAATTTCATAAGGGGCTCTTCCTCCTTCACTTGGCACTTCTCCTTCCTGCCACCTTGTGAAGAAGGGGCCTGCTTCCCCTTTGCCTTCTGCCACGATCATAAGTTTCCTGAGGCTTCCAAGTTTCTGAGCCCTCCAAGTCTCTAGGAAGTTCCAAACATTTTCCCATCTTCTTCTGAGCCCTCCCAACAGTTCAGCTATGCTGAACTGTGAGTCAATTAAACCTCTTTCCTTTATAAATTATGCAGTCTCAGGAGGCCCTTTATAGCAGTATGAAAATGGACTAATACACCAGGTGTAGTTAATTTTCTCTGAACATCTACTGCTACTTCAAGGACACCACTTTTCCATCTGCAGCCTTTATTCCTGTTATTTGGGGACTCATGTTATCCAGTGATAACTTGTTCTAACATCTCTCCAGTGCTGCCATCCACCAACTTCTTGAGCACATGTGTAATCCTGTTACCATCCTAGATATTAACTGGATTTTTAAAAATCAAATTTGATCAGCCATTAACCTTATAATCCTTCAGAATCTCCCAGGGGTAGGAGAAAGCATGCTAGTGGAAAAGTAGTGTGTCTTCTAGGAGGATCCCAGGTTTGGACTGAGGGATTCAGTAATACATGGGCCTGTGTAATGCACTGACAGGCAAGGCATTCCTGCCAGGCTTATTTATGAGACTGAGGAAACCCTGGGGAAAGAACCTTGAGGCTGTGTCTTCTACTTAATTTCAGATGCAACTTGGCATGTCTCACCTCTACAAAGATGAGTGATATGATTTGGCCATGCCCCACCCAAATCTCATAATGAATTGTAGTTCCTGTAATCCCCACATGTCATGAGAGGGACCTGGTGGGAGGAAACTGAATCATAGGGACAGTTACCTCCACGCTGTTATCACAATAGTGAGTGAGTTCTCAGGAGATATGATGGTTTTATGAGGAGCTTTCCCCCACTTCACCCTGCACTTCTCCTTGCTGCCACCATGTGAAGAAAGACATGTTTGCTTCCTTTCCACTATGATTATAAGTTTCCTGAGGCTTCCCCAGCCATGCTGAACTGTGAGTCAATTAAATCTCTTTCCTTTATAAATTACCCAGTCTCACATATGTCCTCATAGCAGTGTGAGAACAGACTATTATAGTAAATTGGTACCTAGTAGTGGGGGACTGCTGTAAAGATACCCAAAATGTGAAAGTAATCTTGGAACTGGCTAACAGGCAGAGGTTGGAACAGTTTGGAGGGCTCAGAAGAAGACAGGAAAATGTTTGGAACTTCCTAGAGACTTGGAGGGCTCAGAAGACAAAGATGTGGGAAAGTTTGGAACTTCCTAGAGACTTGTTGAATGGCTTTGACCAAAACGCTGACAGTGATATGGACGATAAAGTCTGAGCTGAGGTGGTCTGAGGGAGATGAGGAACTCGTTGGGAACTGGAGCAAAGGTGGCTCTTGTTATACTTTAGCAAAGAGACTGGTGGCATTTTGCCCCTGCCCTAGAGATCTGTGGAACTTTGAATTTGAGAAAGATGATTTAGGGTATCTGGCAGAAGAAATTTCTAGCCAGCAAGTGTTCAAGAGGAAGCAGAGCTTAAAAGTTGAGACAATTTGCAGCTGATGATGATGTGACAGAAAAGAAAAACACATTTTAGGGGATAAATTTAAGCCAGCTGCAGAAATTTGAGTAAGTAACGAGGAGCCAGGTGTTAATCACCAAGACAATGGGGAAAATGTCTCCAGGGCATGTCAGAGACCTTCATGTCAATCCCTCCCATCACAGGTCTGGAGGACTAGGAGGGAAAAATGATTTAGTGGGTCAGGCCTAAGGCCCCATGCTCTGTGCAGCCTCAGGACATAGTGCCCTGTGTTCCAGCTGCTTCAGCTCCAGCTGTGGCCAAAAGAGGCAAATATACTGCTAAGGCAATTACTTTAGAGAGTGCAAGCCCCAAGCCTTGGCAGCTTCCAAATGGTGTTGGGCCTGCAGGTGTGCCGAAGACTAGAATTTAGGTTTGGGAACCTCCACCTAGATTTCAGAGGATGTATGCAAACGCCTGGATGTTCAAGCAGAAGTTTGCTGCAGGGGCAGAAGCTTCACGGAGAACCTCTGCTAGGACAGTGCAGAAGGGAAATGTGGGGTCAGAGCCCCCACACAGAGTTCCCACTGGGGCACTGCTGAATGAAGCTGTGAGAAGAGGGGCACTGTCCTCCAAACCCCAGAATGGTAGATCCACCAACAGCTTGCACTGTATGCCTAGAAAAGCCACAGGTACCCAATGCCATTCTGTGAAAGCAGCTGGGAGGGAGGCTGTACCCTGCGAAGCCACAGGGGAGCTGCCCAAGGCTGTGGGAGACCACCTCTTGCATCAGCATGACTTGAATGTGAGACCTGGAGTGAAAGGAGATCATTTTGTAACTTTAAGGTTTAATGATTGCCCCACTGGATTTTGGATTTGAATGGGGCCTCTAGCCCCTTTATTTTGGCCAATTTCTTTCCCTTTGGAATGGGTGTATTTACCCAATGTCTGTACCCCCATTTTATCTAGGTAGTAACTAACTTGCTTTTGGTTTTGCAGGCTCATCGGTGGAAGAGACTTACCTTGTCTCAGATGAGACTTCAGACTTCGACTTTTGGGTTAATGCTAGAATTAGCTAAGACTTTGGGGGACTGTTGGAAAGGCATGGTTGTGTTTTGAAATGTGAGGACATGAGATTTGGAGAGGGGCCAGGGGCAGAATGATATGGTTTGGCTGTGTCCCCACCCAAATCTCAGCTTGAGTTTTAGTTCCCATAATCCCCATGTGTTACGAGAGGGACCTGGTGGGAGGTATTAATAATGGTTATCTCCATGATGTTCTGATGATAGTGAACGAGTTCTCATAAGATCTGATGCTTTTATAAGGGACTTTTCCCTCACTTCACTCTGTACTTCTCTTTGCAGTCACCATGTAAAGAAGGATGTGTTTGCTTCCCCTTTTGCCAGAGTTGTAAGTTTCTTGAGTCTTCCTCAGCCATGCTGAACTGTGCGTCAATTAAACCTCTTTCCTTTATAAATTACCCAGTCTCGGGTATGTGCTTATAGCAGCATGAGAACAGACTAATACAGTGAGATTAACTGAGTTCTATGATACTGTGAGCAACTATAAGTAAATGCTGAAAAATGTGTTTCACTAAACAGTATAACTCATTGGAGTCCAGGCTTTGGAAACCCACCAACTGAGAATACACAAAGGGACAAAGTAAGGCTCTGCACAGACAATTGTGCAGATTTGGGACTATGAGGGCATGTATCAGGCAGAGCCATGGGAGATAGTTACCATGGTTAGTGCCTGGGATGGCTGCAGCATGTGTGCTCTTAGACAGGCAACAAGAAATCAGACGTGGCAGTGTGTGCTGGAACAGCTCTGAGCCCATGGGAGTGGGCTTGTCCCAGAGCTCCTGTTTGGGAGGACCTATAATATTTACACAGAGTTAAAGTTAAAGTTCCAACATAAGCAGATGAGGAACAGAGTCCGGGTAAAGAGGGTCATGTATGTTGTATTTAAGGTGTCTGTATGTCTCTCTTCCCCACTCTTAGTGACTAGAAATCTAAACACATAGAGCTTAGCACAGGAGCTGGAATGCATTGCATGCTCAATACATTTTAGTTAAACTTGCAAGTATATTTTGTCTTACATTATTGTGTTCTTGTCTAGATGAAGGGCACAAATTCCTTTGTAGATAGCTTTCTAGAACTTGAAGGCAAGATATAAATTAAAAGCTGAGTACAAGGAGAATTCAATACTGAGATAGAAGAATGAAAAATTCACATTGCAGATTAAAATGAGGTTTAAACTACTATTCCCTAAAGTGTTTATGGTGAAATAAAGTAGTTCTATATGAAGCCCAATCTCATATAAATCCAGTGGCCATAAATGTGGTCCTAATACTTTTAATGGCATGCGATTAAAATCAAGAATGTAGATTTAAAACAGAACTATGTACCAAAGGGCTAATTGAGTCTCTAATGTAGAAGAGAGGAGTTTTTGTTTTTATTTTATATACTTATTTTTAATTGTTATAGTGAAAACGAATTCATGGAATCCTTTTGTAATGAAAAAGTAGAAGAGAAACAAAATGATTCTGTATCTTGTAGAATTACAATTTAATGCTTTGTTTTTTCCATATAATATCCATCCTTCAATCTTCAGAGTTGTCTGCGTCAGGAAACACATGGAGTAATTCAGATATGCTCCCTACCCTCAAGGGGACTATATAAAGACACATGTCTAAGATACTTGAAGTAAGAACAAGAATGAAGTGACTTCAAAGACATTGTCTGAGACTAGCTCCCCAAGGTCAGGCACCATGTTGTTTCCGTGTTATGAATAGTTCCTTAGTACATTCAAAAGACTTAGTGCTAATTTATGGTGGGCATGATCATCTGTTCACACAGCTATTATTCCTTTGAACGTGTGTGTAAAACTCAGTGTCCAGCATTGCTGTCAAACTGCTGTTGCTGAGTCCCTGAGTTTCAAAATATTACCTTATTTTACTTACTCTTATAGGCTCTAAAGTAAAGAAAAAGGAGTTAGCTGCATTTTTAAGGCTTGGAAATGTTATGCCAGTGAAAGATGTTTGATACCTGTATAGTAAGGAGCAAATTGCTCCTTTCCTTTGATCTCATGTGTGGAAATGTGCCCATTTGGGTCCTTTCCAAAATCAGAGAGCCATTTGGGGTTATTAAAATCCAACTAAAGTGTCAACTGGAATGTGACTTTGAAAGAAAGCTGCTTGTAATGCACATGTTAGGTTACCTTTGAGGCATAATAATAATAGTAAACAACAAAATGAGCCATTAGAAAACATCAGTGAAAGATTTAGACCTTGACACAGAGACAAAAGGCCTCAGATGTTTGTATACAGTGGTTACCTTAATCAGAAACAAATTCTAATGGTTTGATACATCCAAATGCTTCTCTACATTTGGGTGCAGATGACTTAACCACTGAAAAACAGACATGTATATCTAAGGGGAAAGGAACTACTACATATAGTTAATAATACATACATGTGTGATTTGGCAAATGTTTGCATTATGTTAAACATGAGTGTTAAAGGATAATTTTTATTTTTCCAGTTTAATCTGAAGTAACTCCTCTTTTGTGTTTATTTTCTTTTTGTGAATTTGCTACATTGAAGTACGTTTAAAAGTAGGAAGAGATGGTGAAGGACAATTTATCTCCATGCCGTGTGATAATCTGTTAGATCAGCATTGTTCCATAAGTCTTATAATAAAAATTGTTTTTCTCACAGCAATGTTCACATTTGATTAAGTTACATGTAAGATTTTCAAGTAAAGATTACAGTGTTTCAAAGACAAATATTTTAAATATACTGACTATAGAAATTTAGGAAAACAATTTTGGAGCTAAAATAGAGTTTTTAAAGTATAAGATCTTATAGACTATGTAAATGATCACTTTTCTGTGACTCAGTGTAGCAAGAATTGAAATTCTGTGCTGTGGAGTGTAGATGTAACTTTTACTTTTTTATAGATTCCTTATACGGTAAGTGATCTGCCAGTTTATAATTATAGATACTTCCACAGCTCCACGCCATTAAAAACGTGGGTACAGAGAGATTTCAGAAGGCATAAAAATGGCCACAATTCAACTTGACTGGATTTGGCCTACGGGAATTATAAGACTTCCCAAACAAACAAAAAATTGTCCTAATTATGAAACAAAACTTAACGTTGCAATGTTTACTATTAAATGTCGGTAACTTCAACACTCAAAATTGATTTCACATAAACCGTCATCAGAACGTGTGTACTGCCATGTCAATTAACTGCTGCATCTAAAAATAACTTTGAATTTCCAAAAAGCCAGTACAAAAGGGAAGGCTTGGTGAACTGGAAAGGTGTCAGGCAGATTACAAACAAATACCTTTCTTAAAATTGATCTTGACCTGAATAACCCACAAAGAACTTCTGATGTGGTTCCAGATCCACAGAATAAAATAGAAAACAATTTTCATGGTGCAAGTGTTCCAAAATTGTCCTATACTGGATTAGAGGATGTTCTGATTACAAATATGTTTCATGATCATGGATGGGGTCTGAAAAGGAGGCAGGGTAATGGCTGTCTGAGGCTGGAAAACATGAGATTGGTCAGGCAAATGTGCTAGTCTTAAGATAAATGTATACTGTTGAAGTACTTTTTGTTGGATGTAGTCATTCTGCAGATGGCATTTAATCCAAGATCCAGTCATCAAATCATGACCAGCTGAAAAAGTAGTCTAAGAATTCACAAAAGTGGAATAAAAATGACATGACAAACAATAGCTAGAAGTGAGTCCTTATAACTTATAATCTCACTTCAAGACATCATGCAATTTTTACAGATAATAGGGAATTCTTTCATTTCATTCCTTAGCCCCCAAATATTTAATTATGGCCACATGAAATAAACTGTTTTGATTGAAGGGAATCCAACTTCTGAATCTGTCAAAGATGCTGGAGATTAGGGGGCAAGACTAAAATTTTCTTTAGGCATGAGTTTTGTTTTGTTTTGTTTTGTTTTGGTGTTTCCAGATTTGCAGTCAGCATATTGTCTGCCTCCCACCCTTGCTCTAATCCCCAGCCCTTCTTCTTCTGACAGCTGAGCCTTTGTAACTCCTGCCTTTGGATAAAGCTGAGCATTGGCTCTGGCAACAAATTCTGCTCTGTGGTGCGGAGACCGATGGTAAGGAGCTCCAGACCAGAAGTTTACCAATTTAATATTAAACTGTTGGTTCTATCTTACACTCTCATGCAGTTCCCCAGACACTAAATTCCCCTGTCTTAAAACTCAATTTCCCAAGTGGCTGAATATCTATGTTGCTGAATTTTTACACTATTGGAATGACCTATATTAGTCTTGTTATAAGCTAATTCCTCTTTTGCTCTATTTAGATGTGCATCTTGGCTCTTGGAATCTATTGGACTTTAACACATGGTATTTGTTTCCATCTAACGCTCTTGAACTTAAATACTTTATTTAAGATTAAGGCATTAAATGTTAGGCAATTTGTGTGGGGACTAACATTTCCAATTGCTCACTTCACTGTAGGAATTTGCTCAGCACTACTCTGGCCTTTTCAAAGAAGATCTTCTGGTGGGTCATTCCGTTTCTTGTCAGAAGAGCTCTCCAACCTCCTGTCTGAGGGACCCTATGCCTGACTGTGGAATGCTAGGAGGTCTAGGGAAAAGTTCAGGGCTCCTCCCTTCACACACCAACTTTACCTTCATCTTTCTGTTTTCAGCCTATAGATTAATTTATTCTTTACTATACCTGTGTTTCTGAGTCCTGACTTTCTGCAGTTCCATTTAAAAATATATTGTATGTGATGATACAGATTTCCAACTGTATGGGCTGGGGTGAGGAACCCAGGGGTCTACCAATTTTGTACATAGACTTTTAGCCAATTGTTTTCTGATCCGTGTCTCAGCCTTAAATATTTCAGCATAGGATCTGAGCAGAAAGTATGCCTCACTCACACCTGCTATTTCTCTTCTCTAGGCACTTTCAGTTGTACCTTATTTTGCCTGCTAAGTCAAACTTCATAGAATGAATTCAAATGAATTCAGATTTCTTGTCTGTTATGAGTTATTTCTTATTCTGTTTTTTCTTTGTGGTGGGGGATGAGGAGTAAGTGAGTAGCTTTATGTCTTTAAAGTATTTTTCTTGGGGTTTCAAGTGGAAGAGAAGATAAATGCTTGTGGTCAATCTGCCTCATTTAGTCTGTACTTCATGCATGATTTTTTAGACCTTATCCTCATGCCAATTTTCTCAAAGTGTGTTTAGTGGGGTGTTAATAGTTGTGATAAAAAAAAAGAAAAAGTCATTCTGTGGTCAAAAATGCAGGGGAAAAACTGGGTCACACTAAGCTAACCAGCTTCTTTAGTGTAAGGGCTTTTGGGATTATTTAATATACTAATATTATTATCTGAGAACCCATAAGGTGGAGGCATATTCAGTATTTCTCAAACCACAAAACCTGTTTTCACCAAATTAGAACATTAAACCTTAATATAGGAAATGCTAATCAAAATAGTTCAAACTCTAACTTAGCTTGGTTCTTAAAGGCTAGTAATAAACTCCCTGACATGGGGGTTTATTGCAAAGAACACGAAAGAGTTTACGGGACAACATCTTTTTTTTAGCCACACTGACATTCTAGGTTTCAGTATCGCAAAGGCTGGGTAGTATAGCTGCCTTATGGAGTCATAATAGCAGTTCAACGTAAGTTACTTTCACTGTTTGTTGACCCTCCATTTAATTATCCTTCTTAAGAGAGAGACCCTGATTTAATCGGTGTTATCACCATTCAATATAGGGTACTGCCTCTGAAACAGGATTTTGTACCAAGTCATCTCAGAAAAGGCTGGGCTCCCTCATGACCAATGAATTCATTCTCACTGGGCATTGATCTCTAATCTAATCAGCTAGTAGCAGAGGGTAGAATTCACTTACAGATGATTGAATGAGCACTGATCATTTTACACAAAAAGAACTGTTTGAAACCACGTTTCTAAAAAGGAGTGTAGGAATCTGTGACTCATCTTCAGTACAGGGCCATTGAAAGATTTTTAAATGACAACACCAAATTTGAAATATAGGAACATTCTCCTGGTGGGGGGTAAGAAGGATGGATTCAAGTAGTTGACACTGGAGGCTCTGAGATAAAAGTATTGCAATAGCTGAGGGCAAAGAAATGATAGGGAAGGAGAGACCCTCCTCCCCATCTTGTTCATTTGCCACCCCACACACTGTGTACCTGAATCCTCGACCTGCTCCTCAGGGGCCTTTCTCCAACTGTCCTTCTCTGTCCTGTATTTTTATTCTATCTCTTGGTATTGATTCTTTCCCCTCTGTTTAAAAACGTGCCAGTCTTTCCTCCTTGAAATCCAATATCTTTATCCCTTTCTTATTTTAATTTATTGAAAGCTGTTATCATCCCCCTTTCTATACCTTCCTATACCTCTTCGATGTAGTCTAGTCTAATTCTTTCCCCAACATTTTACTGAAACCACTCTTAAGATGATCCGAAAAGACTCCCCTGTTTCATGCCAAAAATAATATTTTGAAATCCTCACCTTCATAGATCTATTACATTTAACAACACTGACCCTGTCTCTATCTCTCCTTTTCACAAATGGTTACTCTGTGGCTTTCCATGGCATCACCTTCTACTAGAGTTTTCCTGCTATTAGTTTATATTCTAAGTTCAAATGCTCCTATTTCTCCAGACTTTGCTTAAATATTGATGTTTCCAGGAGTTTCTTTCTCAGCCACTCTACTCACTTTCTCTGGATGATCTATTTTCTTTTCTTTTTTCTTTCTTTGGAAGTTAAAAACGTAACCTGCATGACTTCACACATACAGTGGGCACAGGGCAAAGACTTATTTAATTCACTCAGTGGGAACAGCAGGAGGCAAAGCCGGCTCAGAGGAGGATTCAGGGCTAAGTGCCTACAGCCCTTGAGAGATCGCGCAATGGATTAGGGTGGGAAAGAAGAGGTGGGTTGTCGATGACATGCAGGCAATGCAGCCGTCACCACTTGCCATCTTCTCTGCCACACGGAATACACTTGCACCTCTACCAAAACTCTGCAGTTCACACAGGATGTCAATGAGTCTGGGCTCTGTGGATGATCTATATTCATGGTTTCAACTACGACCTATTTTCTGATGATTCCCTGTGCTCTCTCTCATCCCTACCGGTCCCTCCAGTGTCATATTTGTATATCCAACTGCCCATTGAAGATCTCCACCTGGATGTCCTACAGGCAACTCAAACACAACATGTTCAAAATTGAACTCATCATCTTTTCCTAAGATGGTGCCTTTTCAGTCATTCTCTCTCTCAATTGCCAGTTTTGCTCCCTAATCCATCACTCAAGTTAGGAGTCATCTTTGATTCTTCCCACTCCCGCATGCCACAAATAAGATCTACAGATACCATTTTTTTAAAACCAGGCTTGCTTTTGTCCACATCTGTCTTATACTTGCTGTCTCTGTCCTGGTTTGGATGGAACTTTACCATCTGTCACCTGACTTCTGGAAAAAAATCCCCTAACTTCTCTAACTTGGTCTTCTTCAAATTTTCCTTGCTCACTGTTACTAGTCTTAACTGTTTGAAACAAAACCATGACCATCTCACTGCTCTCCTGAAAACCTTTCAGTGGGTCTTCATCACCTACAGGATCATCCAGCTCTTACCATAATCTTGCCCTCACCTACTTTTTCCAAATTCTTTTGTGATTTATGTTCTACTATATACAGGATTGCCTGTGATTATGAGAACATCAGGTGTTTCAGGGCTACTTTGGTTCACATTATCCTCTGGGGTTGCAATGGCCTTCCTTCCACCATTAGCCTGTTACCTTGATTAAGTCCTGTTCATCCTTCAACAATTAACTTGGATGGTAATTCAAGGAGAAATACTTAATCCTCAGATTGAGTGGCTCTTCTCGGTATTTCACAGTATCTTATTCATATATCTGATGTGCTATGGAAAGTATTGTTTCATAATATGGGTTTTTAGGCCTGACCCTGATTGCAATGTCCTGAGGGCATAGAGTACATTGTATTTATTTTGATATTACTACTGTTTAGCTCAATAACTGGACTCACAAAATAAATGTTGAATGATTTAGTAAAAGAATAAACAAGGTCAAGGCAGTTGGAATGTAGTGTAGGAGAAAGATGTGGAAAACATATAGCATGTAAACAGGATTTGGTAACTGGCTGGTTAGGGGTTGTGAAGGGACTGGAGAAAGATAAGCAAAAGTCGAAGATGGCTCTAGTTTATAAGTGGCAGTGTGATAGAGTAAATTAGGGAATACTAGAGGGGAGGAAAGTTTAAAGGAAATATTAATTCTTCCTTTAAGGATGTGTTGATTTTGAGATACTTATGGGAGTCCTGTAAAATGCTCTTCTAACTCACTTTACAGCAGTAGTACAATGCTAGATAGATAGATAGATAGATGATAGATAGAGTAGATACTTAAAAATATCTATATCTATTGAATTAAATTTCCATACTAATTCATTAAAAGTAGCCATGCTGAAAGTTAAATTCTGGCTTCTTCTATATCAGCTAACTATGTTAAATTTGGATCTTTTGGGTTTTTTTTTTTCCCTAAGAGTCATTATTTCAGTTTTTTTTTTTTTTAAACCAGATGAATTTAAAGTTTCTTTTTTTAAATGTTTAAATTGTGGTTAGATAGTAAACTTGTAAAGTTTAAAGGAGAAAGTAAAACACTTTATTTCTAGGCCGAATAATCTTTTGTGTATTTAATTAAGATTAAATAATAAAGATTATAGGGTTAAGATAAATTAATAGTGGGAAACCATCTCTGACAAAGAACCAAAACTCCCTTCTTTTCTTCTTTCTATAATACCAGAATCAAAGGAAACCTGCTGGTATTAGTGGCAGTTTGATGCCAGATGTTTCTTGTTGACTGAGTCAAAAGCTGTAGCTACATTTGCCAAAAATGGAAGATATTATACAAGGTCTGCATAATCTATTAGACTAATGAATAATAACATATCAGTTGGTTGTGGATATTTCCCTTCTGCAGTCAGGTTTGTGTTGATAACATTATTGTATTTTTTTCCAGGTTTTAGCTTGTTCACAGTAGGTGTTTGCCACATAACCGAAGGCACCATCCAAAATTTCTCTTGGGCAAGAGCTACCTGGATCCTGTTTGTTATCCTGTGTAAACATTGGGAAAACGTAATCCATTTCCACTCATAAAAAGAAACACCTGCTTTTCCAATCAGCAGGAACATGTTAGTCAAAATTGATGCACACCAGTTGGGAAATTGTTTATGGATTCTTGGTGGCAACATATTCTCTCTTGGTGCCTTGACACATGAAGGAAACACCTCAAGACCTTTAATCTCACCTATGGCGGTAAGAGCTCACTGAAGCAAGTTTGTTATGTCTATGACAGAATTCTAACCACAAACCAAAGAAAAAACATCAGTATCTTACTGTAATGATTATACCAACCCTTCTCAGGTATCCTTGAATCTATTGTGGGAATAGTTTAGTTGAACATCAGAAGATAAAAGTCCCCCAAGCCAGAATTGTTATGGTTCTAACACAATTTTTTTCAACTCTTGCTAATATTTTATGGTAAGCTTTATTTGCCAGGCTCATAAGATGAGCACAAAGGGGAAAAATGATTATCAACAGAATTTTTGCCCTTTTACTTTTTAGACATGAGACCAGTCATCAACTTTTTTTTCCAGCTTGCTGCATTCATTAGCAAACCATCCTCTATAAAGAGTTTTAGATTTTTTAGATTGCTTGTAGTAAGCTAACATTGCTGTTACATCACTCTTAAGATGTTAGGTGATGATTTAGAAAGATTATAAGATGTCAGTGTCAGCTCTAGAGACTTCCTGAGGTACAAGGGGTACAAACTGTTCAAGAGTTAAGCAATAATTTTGCCTAAGTGATGAATGAATTTAGAGACTTTATGATGAAGGGAGTCTGAGAAAGATGATCATATCAGATTATGTTGTGACTGGAAAGGCAAATGCTCCCAGAAGCTTATTTTAGCTTAAACATTAAAACTTCAAAATAGAGAACACCACTCTGAAATCAATTAAGATAATTTGGGGGAGACTTACATGGCTTGCTATCAAGACTGCCTACATCAGAAATAGACTTAAGAAAAAGCGAGTTGCATGTGATAATTACACCCCAAAAACTATAAAGTCAAATAAGCAAAATGATTTTACCTGACATGCTTGAAGCATTGTTACTATGCAACTTAACGATAATTTTAATCAGTAATAATTATAAGCCAATATTCTAGTGCTGATGGTTCAAAGAGCCTTCTTTGTGGTTTCTGAATACAATGGCTATTAATGTGAACTGGTTGATGCTGTGGTGGGAGAGACATATAACCATGTGGGAAGGACATCTTCTGTTTTTAACTGGAGACATGTTGAAATTATTAGAGGACATTTTCCTCTTTAGGCTTTCAGAGGACTAAAGCTAAAAAAAGAAAAGTGGACACCTTTCCACAAAAATATGAATTGAAGACACATTATGTAATAATAAATAAATAAACAAATAAAAATTCTTTCTAAAAGATGAACAAAATCAATCTATATGCTGTCTTTCAAAAGCCCTGTTTTCTGTGGGTTTGGCAACCACTGGCTTGCTTTTTTAGCCAGCTGTGATCCTGAGTTGGCTCAGCTGCAAGATCTTTGCTTCTTTCTCTTCCAGGCTACTGCCTTTGCATTTCTAAGTCTTGACTTTTGCAAATAGGATAAATATTCTAAAGGTTGTATATTTTCTCGTGGAAGACATTAGTAGACACACAGTATCCTACAGCTTAAAATATGTTCACAACAGCATGATCCAGCTTCAAGCTGCTAGGTCAAAATTTAAAATGTCATGTTCTGTACTGTGGCTGCAGGCTTTCACTTCTCTGAAATGCAGTTCCATTTGGTCATATTAAAGGATAATGTAAATCCACCTGTAAATCATACAGAGCAACTACTGCAGTGTCAGTAACGTTTTTAGTATTTGTAAGACTCTTGGGACCAAGATAGTTTTTTTGTTTTTGTTTTTGTTTTTGTTTTCTCTTTGAGATGGAGTCTTGCTCTGTCACCTAGGCTGGAGTGCAGTGGTGGCTATCTCAGCTCATTGCAACCTCTGCTTCCCAGGTTCAAGTGATTCTCCTGCCTCTGTCTCCCCAGTAGCTGGGACTGCAGGCACACACCACCACACCCGGCTAATTTTTGTATATTTAGTAGTAGAGTATTTTCACCATGCTGGCAGGCTGGTCTCAAACTCCTGACTTCAAGAGATCCACCTGCCTCGGCCTCCCAAAGTCCTGGGACTACAGGTGTGAGTTACCGCACCCAGCCCACCAAGATGGATTCTGACAGTCAGCTAAGGGCTGAAAAACAGAATCAGAAGGAAACTTTAGTTGTCACCTCACTAGTCAACCCACTAATAAATGCATCCTGGTTTACAAAAGAAGGCAAGCAAGAAAGAGTGAATCAATATCTGATAGAAAGATAAAATGAGGCGCTTTTCATCTCAGTTTCAGCTGAATCTCCTGAAACCTACAACAAATAACAGAAGCCAAGAAAACTCATATTCCAAGAAATTTCTGGACAACCTATGCAAGACTTGCAAAAGTATGGACAAAATCCAGTTTTCCATATCCTTGTCTCACCAAAAGAGTTGTGAGACAAAGAGGAAGGGATGGAATTTCTGTGTGGGCTTTCCAATGTTTTGGGGCCCTCTTCCCCATTGGGGTGTGGTTTTATTTTTGCTTTAAGCCAAGTGAGAGGAGCCTTCAAGAGAGCCGAACACATGTCTCTTCGGGTTTGGGAAACATTAGAACTGGTATGATATACTGTGGCTACAGATCAGCTTTAGAGTGGCAGAGAGAGTGAGAGAGAAAGCTTCACTGGGAACTAACTGTATTTCCAGCAACAACAGAGCAACAACGCATTAATATTTCTGTAGATCAAGTGTATTTATTTCTATAGTTCAAAGTATAGCAAGCCTAGTGCTATTTTGAATATTTTCCAAAAAGATGCCTGGAGGAGCAACATGATCCTCAACAGAGTGATGGACAGTTGGATACCAAAGAGCCAAAAAAGGGATCTAGTTGGAGGAGAGGTATTACTGCCATCAAGGAAGTTGGAGCCAGAAAGTTTCACTGGTGGGGAGGGGGCTCTCCAAGGCAATTCACAAAAGCACCCAAAAAAGAAAGAAGTAGCATGCTAGACTCAGAGAGCACATCACGGGGTTATGCTTGTACTAGTCAAGTAAGACTCTTCTTGTCCTTAGCATCCTGTCTCTACTCTGATCAATGCAAAAAAAAGGTAGAAGAATAAAAGTAGAGAATGAAGATGGGGAAATGGCAAGTAAGTCTCCTACCTTCTCACCCCTGATTTGGGCTTTTGAGACTGAGGGAAATCTAAGCTGGGGGAGGGAAATGACTTATGTAGTTATGACCCAGAATGGGACACTTTTAGTACTGATGTGATACTCCTATGCCTGAAGGTGATTGGAGACCTTTTTGTTATCTGAAAGTGGTGTTAAACTTATGGGTCCTGACCAAGATTTTTACTCAAGGGTTAGGGAGGAAGTAATCCACAGAGGGTTCAAAAGGACAGGAGGAAAAAGAATAAAATTGTTTTAGGCTATCACCTTATCAGCTTAAACCTATTTATAGGTTAAAGATAAAATCATTTTCACTCCGGTGGGGGGGACCCTACTCAAAACACAGGTCCTCCTGTTATGCATTGGACTAGGCAATGAAAGAATGTTATTCCTTAATTTAGCACATTAAGCAGTCATGCTTTGCAAGCTGCTGCTACTGAAAAACTTTGCCACCTTTTTTTGGATGCAATTTCTGATGGGAAGGCTTGAAGTCTGTTAGAGAAAATAAGTGCTCTCCAGGTTCCCATATTCCTGCCTGCATTGACCAATTGTCCTAGTTTTGAAGTATCTAAACAAACATAAATTTTTTAACATCTCATTTGGTAGAGCTAAAGTTGTGGTTACTATATGCCTTGGCTGAGTGATGATGAACATATCATTTAATCTTCATCTGACATTGTTTTTTGTTTCATGCAAAATAAGACTGACAATACAATTAAAGATACAACAAACAATTTAAAAAATCAAAAGCTATAAAACTCAGAAAGCCAGCACAAATACCTCATGGAAATGACATCCACACTTTCCCTGCAGAAACTCTTTGTAACGCCCCATTGTTATAGTGAATGTGTCAACGACTTCATAGCCATATTTTTTTGCAGTATCCAGAATAATCAAATTTTCTTTCCATAAGTTCTGTACTTCACTCTGATTGGAAAGCAGAAGAATGAAAGTTTTTATTAACAGAGGATTGTTTTATGATTCAATAACTTAGGTGGAAATTATGTAAATGTCTTTTTTACTGGGATTAGTCATAGTGTAAGATAAGGAATTTCACATGCATTTCTTAAATAAAGATGTGTTCTATTTTTTTTAAAATTCAAAACATACATGTAATCATTTATGTATAAAACAGCAATATCTATAGTGGCACACAGTTTTGAAATTCTTCAGTAAAAAGTGGTTAAATTTATTGCCCACAAAGACTCATAAAATATCTAAAATTCTCAATTTAAAAATTAACATTACTGCCGAAAGCAATCTACAGATTTAATGCTATTCTTATCAAATTACAAATGCCATTTTTTACAGAATTAGAGAAAACTACTCTAAAATTCGTATGGAACCAAAAAAGAGCCCTAATAACCAAAACAATCCTAAACAAAAAGAATAAAGCCAACACATCACATTATGTGACTTCAAACTATACTATAAGACTACAATGACCAAAACAGCATGGTTTTGGTACAAAAACAGACACATAGACCAATGAAGGAGAGTACAGAACCCAGAAAAAAGCTGCACCTATAACCAACTTATTTCAACAAACTCAACAAAAATAAGCAATGGGAAAAGGACCCTTAATAAATACTGCTGGGATAACTGGCTCTCTATATGCAAAATTATGAAACTGGATCCTTACCTATTACCATATATAAAAATTAACTCAAGATGGATTAAAAACTTAAATGTAAGACCTCAAACTATAAAAATCCTAGGAGAAAACTAGTAAATACCATTTTGGACACTGGCCTTTGCAAAGAATTTATAACCAAGACCTTAAAAACAATTGTAATGAAACCAAAAACTGACAAGTGGCACCCAATTAAACTAAAGAGCTATGCACAGCAAAATAAACTATCAACAGCGCAAACAGACAATCTACAGAATGGGAGAAAATATTTGCAAACTATGGATCCAACGAAGTTCAAATATCTAGAATCCATAAGTAATTTAAATCAGCAAGTAGAAAACAAACCCATTAAAAAGTGGTAGACACTTCTCAAAAGAAGACATATGATTCGAATATTTGTCCCCTCCAAATCTCATGTTGAAATGTGAACCCCAGTGTTGGAAGTGAGGCTTAGTGGGAGGTGTTTGGGTCATGGGAGGGGACCTTTCATGAAGAGCTCGGTGCCTTCTCCACAGTAATGAGTTCACACAAGATCTGGTTGTTTAAAATAATCTGGCACCTTCCCTCTCTCTCTCTCCTTTTCCCTCTCTCCTTATGTGACTCTTGTCATGTGGCACACTTGTTCTCCCTTAGCCTTCTGTCATGATTGTAAGCTTCCTGAAGCCTCACCAGAGCAGATGCTGGTGCCATGCTTCTTGTATAGTCTGCAGAACAGTGAGCCAAAATACCCCTTTTCTTTATAATTTGCCCAGTCACTGGTATTTCTTTATAGCAATGCAAAGTAGACTAATACAACATACAAGCACCCAACAGACATGAAAAAATGTTAAATGCCACAAATCATCACAGAAATGCAAATCAAAACCACCATGAGATACCATCTTGAGCCTGTCAGAATGGCTATTACTGAAAAGTGAAAAATTAACAGATGTTTGTGAGGCTGTGCAAAACAGGAATGCTTATAAACTGTTGGTGGAAACATAAATTAATTCAACCACTGTGGAAAGCAGTTTGAAGGCTTCTTAAAGAACTAAAAATAGAACTACCATTTGACCCAGCAATCCCATTACTTGGTATGTATCCAAAAGAAAATAAATCATCCTACCAAAAAGACATGGATTTGTATGTTCATCACAGCACTATTCACAACAGAAAAGACATAGAACCAACCTAGGTGCTCATCAAAAGTTGATGAGATAAAGACAACGTGGTACGTATTTACCACAGAACACTATGCAGCCTAAAGAACAAAATCATGTCTTTTACAGAAACATGGATGCACCTGGAGCCTTCCATCAGCTAAATAATGCAGAAACAGAAAATCAAATACTGCATCTCCTCACTAATGAGTGGGAGCTGAATATTGAATATGCATAAAGATAGAAACAATGGACACTGGGGCCTACAAGAAGTGGGAGGAAGGGAGAGGACAAAGGGTTGGAAAATCACCTGTTAGATACTACGCTTGCTACACTTACTTGTACACCAGGCATTTTTTGATGGTCTACTATGTGCTGAGAATTGTATTTGGCATTTGGGCTGTCAGTGTAAGCCAAACAAATTCCCCTAACCCACATCTCCCTTGTTGCTCTCACAATTACCATCCAGCAGAGGAGACAGACAGCCAAGGAGTATAGGTGCTGAGTGACATGAGTAAGGACATAAGACACTGTTACAGGAGCTCATGGCAGGAGCAGCCAACCCAGTCTAGTGTGTCAAGAGGTTTTCTCTGAAGAACTAGCATGTAAGCTAACATTTGAAGAGGAACTGGAAGTTACCCAGAGGAGGGAGTGGTGGAGGAGTCAACTCCAAGTAGAAGGAACAGGGATTTATTTCAAAGGTCTGGAGGTGACTGAGAGCACGGTGTGCTTGAGAAACTGAAATATGCTCAGCCTGACTGAGCTCAGTGGTGTTGTGAGTGTGAATGTGTGTGTGCGCGCACACGCTTGTGTGCATATGCACTGGTCACAAGGGATAAAGTCTACAGAGAAAGAAGGAAGCCAGCACTGAAAGGCTCTATGAGCACATGATGAAAAGTTTGAATTTGTTTTCTGCCTTCACTTGCAATTATCCCCTTTTCCTTTTTTCTGTTCTTTGCCCTTCCTCTTCTTTTCTCCTTCTGTCTTCACTCAGTTTGAAAAGATTAATGAGCACCATCAAAGTTCAGGTGGCAGTCATAATGTTTAACACAATATCTGGCACATAGTAAGTGCTGAGGAAATGTTTGCTGAGGTGAATTGATTCTGAATTGTAACCTAAGTATAAGCAAAGGCCACAAGTATGCCAATTACTGTGAGGAGCTGCAACCAAAGAGGCACAGTAGAGCTACTGGAGTCCTCAAGAATGAATTGTGGACCTCGACCTGTAGTCTTCAAATAACATTAAAGGGATTCAACCCATGGAAGACATTATCAAAGGTCCCCTCTCTTGATCCCCAATAGTCTTAAACCCTTTGGCTATCCCAGATGTTAAATGCCTCAACTCATTTTGAATTACCTTAACCCCTGCTAACTCCAAGATGCTGAATTTAGAGGCTGTACCTTGGCCACTTTCTACCAGTTCTCCTGTTTTTACATCACAGAAGATCTGCTGTCCAGGCAGATACATTTTTGAGAAAAGAATTGGTGGGTCTTGTGTTCTGTGCTGCGGAAAGGTAGTAGCACTCAACAGAGACACAAAAATATAAATCTCAACCTCCTTACATATTAAATGGACAGCTTTCTGTCTCCCCAATTCCCAGTGCTCACCAGAGTCATTACTCTGAAATTGCCCAATAATTCTGGCTGCTCCAGAAGTCCCATAGCTTAATCAAGAGCAGCTGGTTCTCTTCCCTACAGATCCTATGTTTCTTTTCTTTTCTGAAACTTCTATTTAGTGCTGAGGCTAATTTACCCTCTTCTATAACAACTGGCCAGAGACCCCTACTCTTTTCATTGATTAATATCCAATTACAGCAAAAACCAATGATACTACTTCAAAGACTATTTTTAAAATAAAGCAATCAGTTTGAAGTCATCTTCAAAAAGACCACTCTTTCCCAAAGGACTCATGATAGTGATAATTTTGTTTGTGGTTTCAGCATGAACCGGACAAAAGGAAATCCTTTTAATATAGCCTTTAAAAGTGTATGTAAAATTGGTGGGGTAAGACCCCTCAGCTCTTTATTTTTGCATAGTTCAACACTCTGTTTCCTCTTTTATTAAGTCAGTGGATTATTTACAACATATTTGTGGGCTATATGAAATTAATTATAATTTATTTGAAAAAACATAACCCTTAAGTATATTCTCTTTTTTTTACTTTCATGAAGATAACTCAATATTATATAGTGCCTTATGGGTCTTTTTCCAGCAGGGATCCTTATAATTCACCTAGCCTGGAGGAAATGTGCTTACCTGTGTTAAGAAATGTACTCCATCCACTGGCAGATGAAATCCAATTCCCAAAGTTTTGATGATCACTAGGATATTGAGTAAATTTTCCCTGAATGAGATAATTATAATTCTAAAGTCAGTAACTTTAATTACACTTCTAGATGTTTGTTGTTTATATAAACAAATACCACAGAATTCTTTCAGAATGTGATAATTGGCAATATAAGACTAAATGCTCGTTTTATATATTTGATGTATATTACGGTTTTTTTTTTAAAGATAGAGTTTTAGGTGTCAGACACATTTTGATCTTTACTAAATGTAAATCTGGATAATGAACAACTATGTTGTGACTGGATACAAGACTATTTTATTTTAGTATTTTAAACTAGACTTTAAATACTTAATGCTAAATTATAAGTTGTTCTTTAAATAAAATCTGGATAAAACTCAGTCACATCCATAGTAACTTTTTTGACTTAGAATACTAATGACAATTATTGTTACAGACATTTACCTCTTCAAAACTTTGTGAATAATTTGCAGGTGATTGGAATTAAGCCACTGAACTCCACCAACAACCAATACAGTCTGGACAGTATTCTCTAGGGGGCGTGATCTGAAATCCAGAAAGAAAAACAATACATGTTGCCCTAAAACAGAAGGTAAACATTGTAAAGGCACTGCCTCACATTTCACTGTATCAGGCATCTTGATCATAAGACTCCTTGTAATTTCCAACTTGTTTTCTGCCCCCTTACTTGGTATCTAAACTTTTGAGCACATTTGATGTACAGTGAGCAGTTGAGCAGTGATGACTGCTCGTAGAACATCAGTACTTTGTGGGCTTTGTGTCTTTCATTATAGTTTCATTGTACCTTTGCAACAGGTGTTCAAGTGCATTTTCAAATGTTGGTCTCAGTGAAGGGCTTATCCAGAACTGGGGATAGTAGGAATAACTGATCAAAGTCTTCCCACCATTGACGTTGTGATAGAATTTAGTACCATGTACTTTCTGCCATTCCTGCAACGTTTCATTCAGCCTTTCAATAAGATAGTACATGATCCCTCTGTTGGTTGAATCTCCAATGAACAGAATCTATAAGTTAAAGAGAAAGCATTTGTTTAAAAGCTTATGTTTACATGGTAGAGGAGATAGTTTAAAAAAATGAAATTTTGAATATTCACAACACTACCTAATTGTTTGAAGGACAGTCCTTCAAACTGTTAGAAATAACATTCATTATATTCTCTCCAAATCTGTTCCTTTTCGTCTCTTCCATATTCTTAGTAATGCCATCATCTACTGACCCACTAACTCATATTTACCACTTGTTTCAGGTTATCTATCTTCAATTTTTATATCTCCCTTATGCTCTTTACTTTCTCATTTAATCAGTTTAACAAGTTCTATTGATTCAAATAGGCATGAAGCATTTTAGTGCTCTAGGAATACTTAGGGATTTTCCAATCTTTTTATTTTATAGATGTGCAAACTGAGAATTCACAGAGGTAGCTCAACAGAGGTCGTGTCTACTTGGTTCTGCCACAGAACCAGAATCTAATTTTCTGAACAGCAGTGCATGTCCCAGGGTGCCTATCCCAGTGCCATTTTCTCTCCAATGAAGCCTCTTACCCACATCCCCTCCTGTTCATTCCCAGCAGCATTGTTCAGGCTTTCACTGCCTCCAACCTTCACTAGTGTAATACTCTCCTACTGGGTCTTCCTTCCTGCACAATGGCTGTCTTTTAATTCATTCTACACACAATATTGCTGCGATAAATTTCCAAATGTCTAGTTCTGGTCATCTCATTTGTGTGCTCAAAAACTTTATTGGTTCCTTGTTTCTTACATAATCCTATAGGTTCCTCTCACATATACTGAGTTTTTATTGCATATCAGTCTTTGCTAGGTGGAGATTTCACACAGGTTACTCACTTTTAATCTTCACAATTGTGAGGTTTTGATTCAGTATCTCCTTCTCACAGATGAGAAATTTGAGGCTCAGGAAGATGGAGGACATAAATCTATTAAATGGAGAACCCAGGATTCAAACCCAGGTCCTTTAAGTGCAAGGTGAAGGGCCCCATCTTCTTCATGCTTCCCTTTATGTAAACATGTTAGACTTCTACTTTTCTGCTAAACATGATTTGCATTCAACACCTGCTTTTTCTTATGTTAGTCCGTCTGCCGTGAAAGTTCTTCCCTCTGCAACCCCACTTGTCGCCCTCCAGACCCTGCGTGAATGCTGTCTCATCCAGTGCCCCTAGCCACAATTACTTTTGCTGCTCTCTTTGATTTTATTACATTTTGACTGCCCTTACAGATTTTACAGAAGCCTCATGAAATTATGGCTTTTTGTGTCTGCATCTTTTTTCTCATAGCCTATCAAGAAATATTTGAGGTTAAAGTCAATTTCTAATTCTAATTTTCCCCTATAGTACTATGCATGCACTTTAAAAATAAGTAGTGACTTGAAAGTCAAAGGGACTTTTGTCATAGACAATCCCTTTTAATGTCTTCAGATAAGATTTAATTCATTCTTCAGCTTTTTTCTTTCTTTTGAGATTTCTCTTTCCATTAGTCATGCACATGTTTTCTCTTGACTTTAACGGCAAGCATTGCCATCATTTCTCAGGTATTTCTGTATTTGTCCACCTGCAGAAAATTTAGTGAGAATCTGAAAAGGTTTAAAGTCTTTCCACGGTAAGTGTATCCAAGTAGCTACGTGAAGAAATCTAGACAGCTTCTCTGATTTGCCTTGAGCTCAAGTAGTGCAATCCTAAGCATCATTAGGCTACCCCGAATAATAAGATTTCAAGGGCTCAGTCATAGATCCTCTCAGCCAGGTTGCATTTGGAGCAATAACATTCCAGTGTAATAAAATAGTTTGTGAAATAACTTGAATTTCTTCTTTCTACATTCAACCTTTCACTATTTATGTTTGATTTTCTTGCCTACATTTCTGATTTTTAAAGAGGAACATTGTATAATTAGCAATGCTCTTAATTTTAGATATCAGCAGTTATGCAACTCCATTAGTATTGGTTTGCTAGGGCTGCCATAAGAAAGTACCAGAGGCTGTGTGGCTTCAACAACGGAAATTATTTTTCTCATATTTCTGGAGGCTAGAAGTCCCAAGATCAAGTAGCTAGTAGGGTTAGTTCCTTCCAAGGCCCTCTCTGGCTTGTAGGTGGCTGTCTTTTCTTTGTGTCTTTCCTCTGTCTATGTCCTAATTTCTTCTTAAAGATCCCAGTCATATTGGATTAAGTAGGCCCCACACATAGGACCTCATTTTACCTTAATCAGCTCTTCAAGGGCCCTATCTCTAAATACAGACATATTATGAGGTACTGGGGGTTAGAATGTCAATGTATGAATTTAGTGGAGGGGATACAATTCAGCCCTTTGAGGATACAATTCAAAGACCTTTGAGATGTTGTTTTAAACTAAATCGCCAGTATGGGTTTTTCTTGCAGTTTTTTTCATTTCAGTATCAAGGTGCAGTCCCTCCTAGGGTATCCCCATGCAGCCAGCAAGCTCCCTACATATCTGTATTGTGGGCTATGCTGAGCAATACAAAGGTTGAGAAAAATCAAAGGAGGTATACATTACTTAGAAAAACAACAACAAAATTCCTAGATTTCCAGTATTTTCTGTGAGTTTATATGTGAAAAGGCAGCCCACCAAAGCATGTCAGCAGCACAACAGTCCTATTTCAGAGTTCTTAGGTACTATTATTTATTAAATAGATGATTTTAGACAAATTATGTGACCTCTCCAAGGGTTCATTTCATTATGCGTACAGTGGAGAGAAACAGAGCTCCATGTAGGAGGACTTAAATGTGATTTTAAATACTTCTTATATTCTTGGCACAAAATGTATGTATGCACAAAATGTAAGCACAAAATGAATGTATGCCACCTTGTTAGGCACTTAAAATTTGTTAGCTCCTCTAGAGAAAATGGCAGCAAAAATAGGAAATGTCTAAGTCACAGCTATTTCTCTCCTGCCCTACCAAACCTCCTCCTGATCTCCAGCAGGACTTGAAGGGTGGCTGGAAAGTTCTGTATGGAGGACTAGAAGAGAGATCGCCATCCTAAGCAAACCAATGCTCTCAGAATGGGTCCCAGGTGACCCCATTGCTGATTAGTGACTAGCAAGAGCTACCTGCATGGGAGAAGGAAGTATCACCACTGTCATTTGCACGACAAGCTCTTCTAAGTCGCAAATATCTCAATAACAAATTTGAACTTAGCAGACATAGCTCTGGGATTTCTAGAGGATTATGTTATTCTAGTGCCTTTCCATTCATGAAAGATGGAAATAATAAAGTATAACTACAATGAAAATTCAGTTGTAATTTTAATATTGATTTTTCTGTTGGAAAAGCAATTTTTGTAAGAGATTGATATTTCTAACTACAAGATGTCTAACTTCAAAATGTCAGCTTTTTAATGTGCATATCACACAATTTGAAAATGCTGTCAGGAACTGGCAGAGACACAACAACAAAAAAAGATAATTTTAGACCAATATCACTGATGAACATCAATGCAAAAATCCTCAATAAAATACTGGGAAACCAAATCCAGCAGCACATCAAAAAGCTTATCCACCATGATCAAGTGGGCTTCATTCCTGGGATGCAAGGCTGGTTCGGCATACACAAATCAATAAAAGTAATCCATCATATAAACAGAACCAAACACAAAAACCACATGATTATCTCAATAGATGCAGAAAAGTCTTTTGACAAAATTCAACAGCACTTCATGCTAAAAACTCTCAATAAACTAGGTATTGATGGAATGTATCTCAAAATAATAAGAGCTATTTATGACAAACCCACAGCCAATATCATACTGAATGGGCAAAAACGGGAAGCATTCCCTTTGAAAACTGGCACAAGACAGGGATGCCCTCTCTCACCACTCCTATTCAACATAGTGTTGGAAGTTCTGGCCAGGGCAATCAGGCAAGAGAAAGAAATAAAGGGTATTCAATTAGGAAAAGAGGAAGTCAAATTGTCCCTGTTTGCAGATGACATGATTGTATATTTAGAAAACCCCATTGTCTCAGCCCAAAATCTCCTTAAGCTGATAAGGAAGTTCAGCAAAGTCTTGGGATACAAAATCAATGTGCAAAACTCACAAGCATTCCTATACACCAATAACAGACAGAGAGCCAAATCATGACTGAACTCACATTCACAATTGCTTCAAAGAGAATAAAATACCTAGGAATCCAACTTACAAGGGATGTGAAGGACCTCTTCAAAGAGAACTACAAACCACTGCTCAGTGAAATAAAAGAGGACACAGACAAATGGAAGAACATTCCATGCTCATGGATAGGAAGAATCAATATCGTGAAAATGGCCATACTACCCAAGGTAATTTATAGATTCAATGACATCCCCATCAAGCTACCAATAACTTTCTTCACAGAATTGGAAAAAACTACTTTAAAGTTCACATGGAACCAAAAAAGAGCCCACATTGCCAAGACAATCCTAAGCAAAAAGAACAAAGCTGGAGGCATCATGCTACCTGACTTCAAACTATACTACAAGAGTACAGTAACCAAAACAGCATGGTACTGTACCAAAACAGAGATATAGACCAATGGAACAGAATAGTGCCCTCAGAAATAATCACACATCTACAACCATCTGATCTTTGACAAACCTGACAAAAACAAGAAATGGGGAAAGGATTCCCTATTTAATAAATGGTGCTGGGAAAACTGGCTAGCCATCTGTAGAAATCTGAAACTGGGTCCCTTCCTTATACCTTATACAAAAATCAGTTCAAGATGGATTAAAGACTTAAATGTTAGGCCTCAAACCATAAAAACCCCAGAAGAAAACCTAGGCAGTACCATTCAGGCCATAGGCATGGGCAAGGACTTCATGACTAAAACACCAAAAGCAATGGCAACAAGAGCCAAAACTGACAAATGGGATCTAATTAAACCAAAGAGGTTCTGCACAGCAAAAGAAACTACCATCAGAGTGAACAGGCAACCTACAGAATGGGAGAAAATTTTTACAATCTACCCATCTGACAAAGGGCTAATATCTAGAATCTACAAAGAACTTAAACAAATTTACAAGAAAAAATCAAACAACCCCATTAAAAAGTGGGCAAAGGATATGAACAGACACTTCTCAAAAGAAGACATTTATTCAGCCAACACAGGAAAAAATGCTCATCATCACTGGCCATCAGAGAAATGCAAATCAAAACCACAATGAGATACCATCTCATACCAGTTAGAATGACGATTATTAAAAAGTCAGGAAACAACAGGTGCTGGTGAGGATGTGGAGAAATAGGAATGCTTTTACGCTGTTGGTGGGACTGTAAACTAGTTCAACCATTGTGGAAGACAGTGTGGCAATTCCTCAAGGATCTAGAACTAGAAATACCATTTGACCCAGCCATCCCATTACTGGGTATATACCCAAAGGATTATAAATCATGCTGCTATAAAGACACATGCACACGTGTGTTTATTGTGGCACTATTCACAATAGCAAAGACTTGGAACCAACCCAAATGTCTATCAATAATAGTCTGGATTAAGAAAATGTGGCACATATACACCATGGAATACTATGCAGCCATAAAAAAGATGACTTCATTGACTTCATGTCCTTTATAGGGACATGGATGAAGCTGGAAACCATCATTCTGGGCAAACTATTGCAAGGAGAGAAAACCAAACAAGGCATGTTCTCACTCATAGGTGGGAATTGAACAATGAGAACACATGGACACGGGGTGGGGAACATCACATACTGGGGCCTGCCGGGGGTGGGAAGAGGGGGGAGGGATAGCATTAGGAGATATACCTAATGTAAATAACGAGTTAACGGGTGCAGCACACTAACCTGGCACATGTATACATATGTAACAAACCTGCACGTTGTGCACATGTACCCTAGAACTTAAAGTAAAACAATAAAAAAATAAATAATAATAAAAAAAAGAAAATACTGTCAGGAATTAAAGAGTGAATTGTTTCAGTTATATGATTCCTATTCAATCTCTATATCTTTTAGGCCATTCAGTTTGGTAGATTTTTTAAAAGAAAATTTGCAGATTATTTGTTTTGAGGAACAACTTCTGTTTTAAAAGGCCTAGATTATCGTAACAAATATTTATGAGTAGACATACAATTTATAAATAATTCTTTCTCTCCCCTGTGAAACTTATTGCCTTACATTAGCATGCATGGGTATTGTTTCTTTTTTGGATAAGCAAAGAGAAAAAATATGATGTGGTTTTAAACGCAAAGGTATGTTTAGAAGAGTTTTGCATCTGCTCTACTCCCATGACTCTGCACGCAGTGTGAGCTACCACAAAGTATACAGGAGTCGATATTTTCCCATTCTTTTTCATAGCATCATGAACCATAGGAACTAAAAGGAGGTAATATTCTTAGGCTCTACAAAAACTTGAGCTTGTTTTTAAATTGTTATATTAGTCAGTCTTGCATCACTATAAAAGAATGCCTGAGACTGGGTAATTGATGAAGAAGAAAAAAGATTTATTTGGCTCACAGTTCTGCAGGCTATACAAGCACGGCACCAGCATCTGCTCGATTTCTGGTGAGGTCTCAGGAAGCTTTTACTCATGGCAGAAGGTGAAGAGGGAGGAGGCATATCACAGGGCAAGAGAAGGAGCAGGAGAGATGCTGGGCTCTTTTAAACAACTAGCTTTCATGTGAACTAGCAAGCAAGACCTCTCTAATTGCTGTGAGTAATTACTGTGGGGAAGGCACCAAAGTATTCATGAAAGATCCATCCCCATGACCTAAATAACTTCCAACAGGTCCCACTTCCAACACTGGGGATCACATTTCAACATGAGACTTGGAGGAAACAAACGTCCAAACTATATGAATAGGCTTATTATAAAATCGTTTAATTATCTTTGTTTTTATTTCCAGTTTCTGAGTTGCATAATCCCTGTATTAGATGAGATAAGCTAAGTGCTGTAACAGATAGCCCAAAAAAACTTGTAATAGCTCAAACCCAATTAAAGTTTATTTCTCTCTCAGAAAAATAGTCCAGGTGATTCAAGGCAGGTTTATGTTCAGGGGTGGGGCAGGGAGGTCATTTAGGGTCCCAGGATGACTAGACTGTGTCTTCAATTATGGCTTCTAGGAACTCTCTGGACGTTGACACCGAACCGAAGGAAGGAAAAAAGAAGCTGTCAGGTTTTCTATGGGCCAGCCCTGGAAGCTGGCCACATCATTGCTGATCACATTCCACTGGTTAGAACTCAGTCTCATGGCCAAATACCTAATGTCAGGAGACACTGAGAAAAATAGTCAAGTTGTATGTCATGGAGAAGAGAAACTGACTTTGATGAATGCTTAGCTATTCTCTACCACATTCTCTTACATGCTAATTCTTCCTGGGGAAAAGCTAAACCCTCTGTTCAGATTTTTCCACCTATGAACTAGCAGAAGTGGGAAGTATGTGACAGGCGAAATTTTAATTTGTGTGATGCCTGAAAGGTCTTTTATTTTGAGAAGTTGGTTTCCTGAGACGAATACTATCAAGAAACATCACTTCTTACCAATACCATTTATTGGTAACAATACAAGCAAGACTCTGGGAACTTTTAATTTAAATGTACAATGAAAAGATTTTTATCTCATTTTGTTTCTTCTTGAAGGGAACTAACAATGGTAATACTTAGACTTTTAAATATTTTAATCCATAACCTCTTTTCTCCAGCATTACCCAAAGTAACCAGGACATAGTTAAAGAAACAAGTTAGAAATAAAAGGCAATTTGGTGGCTATCTAGGTTGAATCAATACAAAGGTAGTTAGCTTCTCAGAGTCTTGTGATCTGTTGTGGCAGGAAGAGAATTGGATACATGTAGTATCAATAGATAAGAAAAGAAAAAGAAAAAACTTAAAATCATTTTCCTTTTTCCTTTCTTTCCTCCTGCATCACATCAGTTTTATCATCAATATTTACAGAAGTGGTAGCATTTCTCTGGATCTAATAAAGTGCATGTAGATTTCAACACAAGACTGAGCCTAGTTAACAGGAACCCACTAGAATCTTCCCAAAGGGGAAGTTATGTAGGAGTGCAGTAAGAGCTAATTGAACATGAATCCAGGTAATGCCTGTTTACCGGAGAGCTTTCACATTGCTATAGATAAGGGAAATAAAAGTGAGGTGAGGAGGAGTCTTATTTGTTACATCTAGTCCAGAGCCAAGCATAACCCATTTATTTAGAAAGCTCTACAGTGATTCTGATGAGCCCTAAGGTCAAAAACCACTGATCTCCTAAGAAACACGCATTTCTAAATGATGAAAGGGGTGGTTCAGTTGTAATACAAAGCTGAGGCTGGTCAGACGGCTAATGACATTTAGGTCATGATGAAAATCTAGCTCAACAAAGCATCCCTCTGTGAAATGTGATGTGGTTACAATAAATGTTTTCCAATTGTGCATTTTAATTAAGTTGGATGTAGATGAGCAGGCAAATTGATGTTTGCAGTCAAAAACAAATAAAAGACTGACACTTACGCAAATCACTCTCAGGCATAAAGTCTGGCGAAAAAACAAAAAAAAAAGACAGAAGCGAGCAACTATATAACATCACCTAGGCATAGCTCTTCTAGCTGCTTGGAACAAAATTATTTGTCTACATTGCCATTATCTCTGGACTGTTGTAGTATTTATTGAATGCTGAAGGAGGGCATCATGTGTAAGTCATCATTTCCTGGTAAGAGTGAGTTGCACTCTTTCCTTGTATCTGACTGATTTACTGAAACTCACAGGCAACAATGAATTACATAACCATAATGGAATTCACATATTAGTCAGAGCATATTATTATAAATTAGCCACACTTTGAAAATTTAAACACCTTTAAGTCCAAGACACTACTTAACGTGAAAACATTACTTAAAAATTTAAGTTACATTCCCTGTTTTAACAGCTGAGTTTAAGTACTTTTTGTAAATATTGCCTTTTTATATTTCCCTTTCTTAATTGCACTCCCCTCTCAGATATTTTATTACTGGTTTAAATTCTGAACTGTTTTCCACTGACAAACAAAATAAAGGCTTGTTTAATTCAGTTAGGTCAGGCTTCTAAGTTTTTACAGTTGTAAATTTGATTTTCATATTTCTAAACTATTTCCTACATATTTCACCCTGTGTTTACAAAATTATGTTCTCATAATTTCTGTGTTCCATTCAGCATTTATAAAGAGGTGGATATCTATTTAAAGAAATGTGTGAAAGTATAATTGAATATATAGTTTCCTTTTTTTCAATTGATTCTCCTTTAATTCAACACAATTGTATATCACAAAACCTATGTACATATACAAAAACCTACAAGTGAAATAAATCTGTAAATGAAATTGTTTGGATACATTTAAAGTTCAAAAGTGTCCCATATTCACCTAATGTTCAGAGGGGAAAACTTGTTCCAACTTTCCACCCAAGATCAGCCCCCTGTTCATGTTGCTGCAATGAAGACAAATGACTGAGGTATGTAAAGTATGATCCTGCTCACAGGCCATTAAGTGTGGTTAGATTCCTGGTCAAAATTACTAGAAGCTTGAACATCTTTTCAGATCTCCACTGATTTGTGTATTGTTCCTTCCGTATAGGCAGGTGGGCTTCTATTTGCAAGTACAGTCTTGGCATTCATCCATGTAAAACAGTAGGAAAAAGATATAAAAGGTCACAATAATGACATAAGGAAATTCAACTGAGAGAAATTACTACTTGGAGATTCTAAAGAAAGCAGAACACTATTCGAAGGCCTAACTTTCTAATAATTCTCAATGCCCTGGCCAAATTCCATTGCCTTTTAATTCAATTCTTCAGAGAGAGACAATTCACTTTAATATGTTCCCAAAGAGAAAAATTACAGGACGGTTTTGTTTATTTTTATTATTCTCATAGAAAGTAAGAAATAGATGTACTGGGAAAACCCTTTGCTCACCTACTCCTATTCATAAGTGAAGCTTTCTTAAAATAAGTGCTAGTCATAGTTGTATTTGTGAATGTTTACACAATTATCTCTGTGCTGTGTGGAATATGAATGTATGCAACTGACTGTTTATGGCTAACTCCTGTGATTCTGAATAAAAAAATATCTTTCTCAGGCTCTCTCCTCTGCATTTCCACTGCCTCTGCCTTGGTTCTAATTTATACAACCTTTTCAAATATAGACTTTTAGATTAAGAAAACAATGCTCACACATTGTAAAAATGAAAATCATACAGAAATATTTAAAAATATCTCTTCATGCCTAACCAACTATGCTTTACCACCCAAGCTGGTTTCATGAGCATGTGACCTGGATGGTCTTCCAGGGCCACATGCTTTGAAGGGTCCTATGCTTGGTTCATTGCTCTTCTATTGTCTTTTTTTCCCCAAACTTCAACTTTTATTGCAGATATGGGGGTATGTGTGCAGGTTTGCTGCATGAGTATATTGTATGATGCTGAGGTTTGGGATACGGATCCTTGTCATGCAGATAGTGAGCACAGTACCCAATAGGTAATTTTTCCACCTATGGCCCCTCCCCTTCGTCCCCAGCAGTCTGTAGCATCTATTGTTCCCATGTTTTATGTCCACGTGTGCTTAATGTTTAGCTCTCACTTACAAGTGAGAAAATGTAGTATTTTATTTTCTGTTCCTGTGTTAATTTGCTTAGAATTATGGCCTCCAGCTACATTCACGCTTCTGCAAAGGATGTGATTTTGTTCTTTTTATGGCTGTAGTATTTCATGGTATGTATATATGTACCACATTTCTTTATCCAGTTCACCACTGAAGGGCACCTAGGTTGATTCCATGTCTTTGCTAATGTGGTGATGAACATACGAGTGCATGCGTCTTTTTGGCAGAACAATTTATTTCCTTTGGGAAATAAATAAATAAATAAATATACCCAGTAATGGGATTGCTGGGTCAAATGATAGCTCAGTTTTAAGTTCTTTGAGAATTCTCCAAACTGCTTTCCACAGTGGCTGAACTAATTTACATTCCCACCAACAGTGTATAAGTGTTCTTTTTGCTCTGCAGCCTCTCCAGCATCTGTTGTTTTTTGACTTTTCGGTAATAGCCATTCTCATTGGTATGAAATGGTATCTCATTGCTGTTTTCTTAAAGGATTTTTATAGCTTGAGGTCTTACATTTAAATCTTTAATATATCTTGAAATATTTTTTGTATATGGTGAAAAATAAGGGTCCGGTTTCATTGTTCTGCATATGTATAGCCAGTTATCCCAGCACCGTTTTTTGAATAAAGAGCCTTTCATCATTGCTTGCTTTTACTGGCCTTGTTGAAGATTAGATGGTTGTAGATGTGCAGCTTTATCTCTGAGTTTTCTATTCTTTTCCATTTGTCTATGTGTCTGGTTTTCAGTCAGTACCATGTTGTTTTGGTTACTGCAGCGTTATAGTATAGCTTGAAGTTGGGTAGTTATATCTTTGGCATAAGCTTTGTTTTTTTGCTTAGGATTGCTTTAACTATTAGAGCTCTTTTTTGGTCCCATATGAATGTTAGAATAGTTTTTCCCAATTCTATGAAAAGTGACATTGGCAGATTGATAGGAGGAGCATTGAATCTGTAATTTCTTTGGGCAGTATGGCGATTTTAACAATATTAATTATTCCAATCCATGAACATGTAAGGTTTTTCCATTTATTTATGTCATCTCTGATTTTTTCAGCAGTATTTTGAAGTCATCCTCATAGAGATCTTTCACCAGCTTGCTTATCTGTATTCCCAGGTATTTCATTTTCATTGTGGCTATTGTAAATGGGATTGCGTTCTTTTTTGGCTCAGCCTGGACATTATTGGTGTATAAAAATGCTACTGAGTTCTGTACATTGATCTTGTATCCTAAAACTTCATTAAAATTGTTTATTAGTTCTAAGAGCCTTTTGGCAGTCTCTAGGGTTTTCTAGGTGTAGAATCATATCGTTAACAAAGAGAGATAGTTTGACATTTTTTCCTATTTTGATGCCATTTATTTCTTTCTCATTCCTGATTGCTCTGGCTAGAACTTCCAGTACTATGTTGAATAGGAGTGGTAAGAGTAGGTATACTTGTTTTGTTCCAGTCCTCAAGGGGAATAATGCCAGTTTTTGCCCATTCCATATGATGTTAGCTGTGGGTTTGTCATAGATGGCTCTTATTATTTTGAAGTGTCTTCTTTCAATTGATGCCTAGTCTGTTGAGAGTTTTTTATCATGAAGGAATGTTGAATTTTATAAGAAGCTTTTTCTATATGTATTGAGATGATTATGTGACTTTTTGCTTTCATTCTGTTTATGTGGTGAATCACATTTACTGATTTGCATACATTGAACCAGCCTTGCATCCCAGGAATAATGTCTACTTGGTTGTAGTATATTAATTTTTTGATGTGCTGCTGAATTCGGTTTGCTAGTATTTGGTTGAGAATCTTTGCATCTATGTTCATCAGGCAAACTGGCCTAAAGTTTTCTATTTTCATGTGTCTCTGCCAGATTTTGGTATCAGGCTGATGCTAACTTCATGTAATGAGTTAAGAAGGAATCCCTCCTCTTTGATTTTCTGGGATAGTTTCAGTAGCATTAGTACTAATTCTTTTTTGTACATCTGGTAGAATTTGACTGTGAATCCATCTGGTTCATGTCTTGTTTTGGTTGGTAGGTTTTTTTTTTACTACTGATTCAATTTCAGAGCTCAATATTGGTCTATTCAAAATTTTGATCTCTTCCTTTTCAGTTTTGGGAGTTTGTGTGTTTTCAGGAATTTATCCATTTCCTCTAGATTTTCTAATTTCTGCGCATAGAGTTATTCATAGTATTATTCTCTGAGGATCTTTTGTATTTCTGTGGAATCAGTTCTAATATCATCTTTGTCATTTATGATTGTACTTATTTGGATCTCTCTTTTCTTGTTGTTAATGTAGTTAGCAGTCTATCAATCTTACTTATCTCTTTGAAGAATCCACTTCTGTTTTCATTGATCTTTTGTAAGGATTTTTACATCTCTATTTTGTTCAGTTCTTCTCTAACATTAGTTATTTATTTTTTCTGCTAGGTTTTGGGTTAGTTTGCTCTCTGTTTTCTAATTCCTTTAGGTGTAAAGTTATAGTTTTAATTTGAGATCGCTCTTACTTTTTGATGAAGGTGGTTAGTGCTATAAACATTCCTCTTAACACAACTTTAGTTGTGTTCCAGATATTTTGGTAATTCAGTTCCTATTATCATTAATTTCAAACAAATTTTAAATTTATGCTTTAATTTCATTCTTCTTCCAAAAGTTATTCAGGAGCAAGTTGTTTAATATCCATGTATTTGGGTAGGTTTAAGATATTTTCTTGATATTGATTTCTGTTTTTATTGTACTGTGGTGTGAGAATGTGCTTTGCATGATTTAATTTTTGTTGGAATCTATTGAGATTTGCTTTATGTTCAAGCATGTGGTCAATCTTAGGATATGTTCCATGTGTAGATGAGAAGAATATATATTCTGTGGTTGTTGGGTGGAGTGTTCTGTAGATGCTTATTAGGTCCAATTGGTCAAGTGTTGATTTTAAGTCCAGAGTCTCTTTGTTAGTTTCCTGCCTTGGAGATCTGTCTAATGCTGTCAGTGGGGTGTTAAAGTCTCCCACTATTATTGTGTCTAAATCTGTTCATAGGCCAACAAGAACATGTTTTATGAATCTGGGTGCTCCAATATTTGGTATGTAAATATTTAGGATAGTTAAATCTCCTTGTTGGATTTACTCTTTATTATTATATAATGCCTTTCTTTGTCCTTCTTAATTTTTATTGGTTTAAAGTCTATTGTATCTGATATAAAATAGCAACTCCTGCTCTTTTTTGTTTGTATGGTATACCTTTCTTCATCCCTTTACTTTGAGCCTGTGTGTATTCTTACATCAAGATGGGTCTCTTGAAGACAGAAAATGGTTGGGTCTTATCTTTGTACCCAAGTGCTACTTGGTGCTACTCTGTGCATTTTAAATATGTCATTTAGCCCATTTACATTTAGGGTTAGTATTGATATGTGAGATTTTGATCCTCTCATCATTTTATTAGCTGGTTGTTATATAGACTATATTGTGTAGTTGCTTTATAATGCCAGTGAGCTATGTTCTTAAGTGTGTTTTTGTGGTAGCAGGTGCCAATCTTTTAATTCCATGTTCAGTACTCCCTTAAGGACCTCTTATAATGCTCGTGGTCTATTTGAAACAAATTCCCTCAGTGTATGCTTATCTGAGAATGATTTTATTTCTCCTTCCCTTATAAAGTTTATTTTAGTGGGATATAAAATTCTTGGTTGGAATTTCTTTTCTTTAAGGATGCTGAAAATAGGCCCCTAATCTCTCCTGGCTTGTAAGGTTTCTGCTGAAAGGTCTGCTGCCAACCTAATGGGGTTCCCTCTGTATGGGACTTGACTCTTCACTCTAGCTGCCTTTAAAATTTTTTCTTTTGTATTGACCTTAGTGAATCTGATGAGAATGTTCTTTGGGGACAGTCGTCTCATAGAGTATCTAGCTGGAGTTCTCCATATTTTTTGAATGCACATGTTAACCTCTTTCATGAGATTAGGGAATTTTTCATGAACTATATCATCAAATGTATTTTCCAAGTTGTTTATTATCTCTCCCCTCTCAGGAAGGCCAATGAGTTGCAGATTTGTTCTCTTTATATAATCTCATATTTCTTGGAGTTTTTGTTTAATTTTTTAAAATACTTTTTTCTTTATTTTTGTTTGAGTTGATTCAAAGAACCAGTCTTTGAGTTTGGAAAGTCTTTCCTCAGCCTGGTCTATTCTGCTATTAATACTTCTGATTGTATTATGAAATTCTTATGGTGAATTTTTTCAAGTCTAGAAGTTAAATTTGAATCTTTCTGAAAATGGCTATTTCATCTTTGAACTCTTGGATTATTTTACTGGATTTCTTGAATTGAGTTTCAACTTTCTATTGAATCTTGATGAGTTTCTTTGACATCCATATTCTGAATTCTATGTCTATCATTTCAGTCATTTTATACTGATTAAGAAACATTGCTGGGGAGCTAGTGCACTCATTTTGAGGTAAGAGGACACTCTGGTTTCTAAATTGCCAGAATTCATGGGCTGATTCTTTCCTATTTGGGAGTGTTAGTGTTCCTTTAAATATGGTGTGAGCTGAGTATAGTCACTTGGCTTTATTTCTGGATGTTTTGAAAGGGTAAAGGCTCTGTACAGCATCTTTATTTGTGGCTTAATGCTTTTTTTGTTTGTTTGTTTGTTTCATAGGGTGCTATATTAGCAAACTCTTTTTGGTGTGGCAGTTTGGGCTATGATCCGGTAGATGGCATGTAAGAGTAATGTGTGTTAGGCCCTTACTCAGCCACAGGGCTCCTCTGTATTTACTCAAGTTTCCAGCCATGCTTTGCAGTACAGTGCAGAGAGAGGTGACTTTTCTCTCATTAGTTCTACTCCTACACCTTTGCTAGCCCCCTTTACTCACTGGTACTGTGTCTGCATTTCTTTTGTTAGGTGATCCAAGCTGTGGGGCTCCCTGAACAGAGGCTCCAGCAAGGAGATAGGCCACATTCTTTCCAGGCTGGTCCTGTGGAGGGAGGCATGCCTTGCTCCTGTTCCAGCCCATGAAACCACACATCTCATCCCTCTTAGTGCTCTGAGAGTGTGGGTTTGTTTTCCACTTGAGTGCTGGCCACAGATCTTGGCTCAGCACTCTTGAGCTGCACACTGCAGCCTGGGACACCAGGATCAGCTAGTGGCTTTATCCTTTGAACCCTTGGAATTAGGTTCCACGTGCGCTAGGGGATCTAAAGTGCTCCCAGGCCATCAGGAACATAATCAGGTGGAGCAAAGCATCCAGCTGTGCAGTGGAGGCTGCTGTGCACATGTTCCTGTGAGAAGCCAGGCAGGGTGTGGAGAAGGGCCTGCAGAACAGATGTGCCCCAGTCCCATGGGGAAGTTGACCCCATTTTCTTCTGGCCAAGCAGTAGGCTGGGGCTAAAATTTCTTGGATGGAGATAGGGAACCTTGCGGGGATGGGTGCCTATAGCCAGGTTCCGCCAGAGATGTGTCGTGCACTAAGGCTCCTGTTTCTGCACTGGTTCAGGTACCATTTATGTCTACTCTCTGGACAGATTCCCCTGTCAGCTCAAATGTCCATAGGGTACGTTGGGTCCCCTGTAGCCAGGAATCCAGAGGTCCACAGCAAGTGTGGGTAGTCCCACAGTTCCTTCACTCACCCATTCCCCAGGACCCATTCAGGCCTGGGAACTAGCCCCAGTGTTTGGGTACCCTGGACAGGGTTACCAGCCTCCTCCCTCCTCAGCCTTAGCATCTGTGTTGCCATCTGCTCTTTGCATTTTCTCTCCAAAGATATGTCCAAATGTTGGTTTACTTGAAACTTTGATCTCTCTCAGGCATTTCTTGGCTATGTCACTGGCCCTCGTGTTCACCTTTTGTTCTACTGTTGTCTTGAAACTCTTAATAAATTTTGAACACAGGATCCTGTATTTTTATTTTGCATCCTACCCCTCTCCTATTCCTCTCCACCTATGAAATTACTCTTAACTGTTTGTGACTTCAAGAAATTCTCTATGTATGTAAACATGTTTATAGATA
The DNA here is from genome assembly GCF_003255815.1 of Theropithecus gelada. Taxonomy (NCBI): domain Eukaryota; kingdom Metazoa; phylum Chordata; class Mammalia; order Primates; family Cercopithecidae; genus Theropithecus; species Theropithecus gelada. The sequence goes on along the minus strand of NC_037670.1, from coordinate 145,751,042 downwards.
TGCATTGGTTTTTACATCAATGGGATTATTCTGGATATAGTCTATAATTGCTTTGCCTCCTCAATTATGCATGTTGGAATTTTCCCATTACACAGCCTCTGCCTTCCTAGCATCTATTTCTTATTACCCATAGAGAGCCTCCATACTGCTGTGGCATGGCCTTTCTAGTGCTGATTATGCCACTTCTCTGTTAAAAATGGATAATGTTTCCCTTTTGCATATACAATAAATTAGTGCCTTGATAAATACATCAGGCTATTTAGACCTATTGGCAGTGTGCTGGCAAATTTGAGTTTCTGAGCATGCAAGTTCTGAAGAACACCTACAAACTAAGAGAGTCACAAAGATAAGCCCCTTTGCTGTGCAGTGAGCTAACTGGTCTTCTGAAGTCTCATCTAAGCATGGACTTCTATTTTCAAACTTTGCAACACCCTCTCTCGTTAACAGGTATGAAAAACGATCTTTTTTTTTTTTAAACCACTCCTTTGTAGAGTTACTAATAATCAGCCTAGAAATTAGTAAAGGTAATGTTGTGGGCTGAAAGTTTATGTTTCCTCCAAATTCATATGTTGAAATACTAATCTCCAATGTGATGCTATTAGGAGGCAGGGGTCTCTAGGAGGTCATCATGTTTAGATAAGGTCATAATGATAGAGGCTTCATGAAGGGATTTGTTTCCTTATAAGAAGATTCAGAGACTAAAACTCTTTCTCTCTCTTTGTTGTGTGATGACAAAGCAAGAAGGCAGTCAACAGAAGCCAGGAAGAGGGCTATCCCCTAGAACCTGACCATGCTGGCACCCTGATCTAGGACTCTGTAGCCTCCAGAACTGTAAGAAATAAGTGTCTGTTGTTTAAGTCACCCAGTCTATTGTATGTTATTATAGCAGCTCGAGCTAAGACAAACAGGGAAGAGGGCCTTTAGCTTTTTACAAAGTTGATTAATCTACCACAGAGGGTTATTTTACAGATGAAGAAAATGAGCCTGAGAAACAAGACGTGTCATGCCCAAAACCGCAGAATTTAGTGATGAACTTAAATGAACATCTATTGCTTTTCAGGTTAATAGACTGTGACAGTTTCTTGGAATTTTTCTGAACACTCTAAATTCTGAGGTCAGAATGGTATTCTGAGCTTAGAGAAGTCTGGCTGTATGGCAACAGCTATTGTCATTGCTCCCAGTGCAACATTTATAGGATATGGAGGCTGGATTATCCAAGTTGATGGTTTAAAATGCCTGTGGAGGGCTGGGCGTGGTGGCTCACACCTGTAATCCCAGCACTTTGGGAGGCCGAGGTGGGTGGATCACTTGAGGTCAGGAGTTCGAAACCAGCCTGGCCAACATAGTGAAACCCCATCTCTACTAAAAATACAAAAAATTAGCCAGGCGTGGTGGCGGGCGCCTGTAATCCCAGCTACTCAGGAGGCTGAGGCAGGAGACTCGCTTGAACCTGGGAGGTGGAGGTTGCATTGATCCGAGATCACGCCATTGCACTCCAGCTTGGGTGACAGTGCGAGACTCCATCTTAAAAAAATAAATAAATAATGCTCGTAGAGTAGCCACTCCCATACATGTATGATTATCAGTGAATTACTCAATCTCTCTGAGCTTTAATTATCTTAATTAGAAAGAAGATATGATAATGTCTACCTTAGCTGTGATTAGGAATAAATACATTTTTAATTTATTCATTTACTCAACAAATATTAAGTTACTATCCTGTGTCAAAAATGAAGCTCAACAATGAGATTATGGCAGTGGACCCTGCTCTCATGAAGCTTACAATCTGGAGGGATTTAAAGTGTAAGAAATCAGTTTCTTGCACAAAATCAATGCTCAATTAATAACACTGCAAAATGTTTCTAAATGATTTTCTTGCCTTATTTTTTTTAAAAAAAGGAACTAACACTACCGATTGATCTTTAGAGATATTCTCAGTCATGAAAATTGGAACATCTATATTGAAATCACCATGAAGAAGATGTCCATCTTCCCGTCCTGCCCTTCATCTCCTGTTATTCTTCTTTAACTATTTGCTAGTAAATTGGCATACCTTCCGCCCAGTGCTTTTTTTCTATGTGTTTTAATAGAGCTTTGTGAAAAATCAGCTTTTGAAATCAGTCTCGCTCATGTGTGAGAGCTTACAAACTGTATAAGGAAATGTCCATCTAATAAAAAGCACTTTGAAAATCGGGTTAAGGATTACTTACTTGATATTAACCAAGCATCTCGGTCTATGTGCCCATTTTGCATATCCGAGAGTTCTGCCAGACTCTACCTAGTCAGAGCATGCCTAGCAAGAAGACACTGCATGTCCCAGAAATCAGTTTAGAAGCCTCACTAAAGGAAAAATCAGCCAAGTGAGGTCCATGTGAGACCTGCCCAGGAATGTGAAAGAAGATCAGTAAGGTTAGTGCGTAAAAACAATGCCATGCACTTGGAAAGCTCTAGAAGTGAGTCTTGCATGCAGGACCTTTTGATTTCCTGTGCTGAGCTGCAGATGTCTGTTTTCACAGCAGTGCCTGCCAGAGCTGCAGTTGACAAGGCCAGCTGCTCTCAACTGCCAACTGTCAGTTGACGTGGCAAGCTCCTACCAATTTGTGCTGAGAAAACAGCATGGAATCGGGTCAGCATAGGACAAGACTTTAATATCCTCCATCTGTCAAATAGAGTTACTTGGAGAAAACTGAACATTTGGAGCAGGAGTTGTTCAGGCTATTCTATGATAACATCTATACATGATTTGAAAAGCCAAATTGCATTCAGTTAGTTTTCCTCTGCTGTGAGACAGCAGGAATTGGTCTAGTAGATACAACTGTATGACTTTTAGTACTTCAGGTGGCATACATTAAAGGCTTCCCCCACTAGATCCAGAACCTACCTTCCTTCCTCCCAGGCACTGCTGGAGTTGAGGCTTAGTTAGGACACCATATTGGCAGTTGTGGGGCTGCCAGGTTATTTCTCTCCAGTCACACGTCCTGTTGTCTGAACAACTAAGGCAAGGCACGATCCACTGGCCTGGAATAGATGGCAAAACTTTCTTTGGTTCTGTTTCTGCTGATGAAATTATAATTTGTAAGTAACTTTAAAATTCAGCTATGGCACACCATTTCAGAAATTATAGTAAGACCATCCTTATCCTTTAAATCTAGTGGAATAATGAAGGCATGGCTTCCTGCCAACCAAATAGAATAGCAACACTAAGTAATGTTCTGAAATAACACATTTCATGCTGAAATCAAGTATGAGCTCTGTTCCATGAAACCTTATACTTATTAAAAATCTAAGTATTACTCAATCATTGCTTATTTTTAAACAGTACATTGAGTACTTAAGTAGGACCAAAGCATTAATAGATTGGGAGCCCCCCAAATTGGCAATTAGCCTCAAATATTTATTAGCCTAACACATGCATAGGTTCTCCATCCAATAGTATAATAGATCTATTCCCTGCTCTCAAGAGATTTAAGATACAAGAGAACTACTTCAGTATGATAATTTATTATTTTGAAGATTAGTTATTTTTCTTTGATTTGATTGATGGCCTTTTTGGTGTGAATCTCTTCACCTCTTTCTAGCTGTTGCCTGAATTTCTTCATCTGTTAGATGAGGTGTGTACTATTCTCACATGATTGGTGTAAGGATGTAATGGAGTAATGTATTTAAGACACATTTGCAATATTGTATTTATCTTTTGTTACTAACAGAGTTCAGGTAGAAAGTAGGTCCCAAGCTTTAGCAAATGTTTATAAAATAAATGAATATTCTCTATGCGTTTAAGATCTTTCCTGTTTTATTGATAGAATAACATTCATGCAAAACACTTCAGCTTTTAGTGTGAGTGGATACATTAATAATGTGGTAGAAAAATATAATTTTTTTCCTTGTTCATCTTTTCAGGAATTAAGTGTGAACATAGCACATCATATAAACAAATATGGAGTGGTTATTTCTCTCCTTGTTGGAGAACGTATACAATGATGTCTCTGATAATCACTCTCCTTACCCTAAATATCTTGCTCATGTTACTAGTATATATTTACCCTTCAAAAATGAGGGGCTAAAAATCACTCAGTTCTTGAGTTAGAAAGAAAAAAATTTAAAAACTTTGTCCATTCTGGCTTTGATTAGTGGTACTGCTAATAATGGTATCTGGTGTTATATGAAGTTTAGTGGAAAAGATTTCTGTTTTTGGGAGATGGATATAGTGCATTTTATATTCATGACTTCAGGGATGTTAGAATTGTGAATGTGTTTGTGTGTGTGGAAATAGTTATAAATAATAAAATATGAAAGAGAATATAGTTTATGGCTCTTACTGATTGAGCACAGAAAGAGAAAGAAGTGTAGGTATATTAAGAGAGAGAAACTGGAAGAGATAAAAGAAAATCAGAGGGAAAGGAGATGAGAAAATTATGAATTCCAGGAACGGAAAGAAAATATACAATAACTTTGCAGGGTACAATGTCAACTGGAAGAGAAATACAAAACTTCAAAAGGAATGCAGACTCATTTGTTCTTCTTACCACAATTTTTTTCTTTTCTTTGATTTTTACATGTAATGAGAATTCCAGAAAACTGCTTTATTAAATGTCTATTTACTAGGTACTTTCTAAGCAATTTCAGGAATGATAAATTAACCTTTATGTCTCCATATACATATGACTCTCTAGAAGGATTTAAGTTTAATACAGTAAGTATATACTCTGTTGAAGTGTGAGGCATTACTGGTGTTAAAATATCATAATAAGTTTTGAAAAACAGTTAACATTTTTCAGAACCTCCCAAATGCTAGGAATATTCTAAAAACTTTAATTTATCAACATATTTAAACATCAACAACCCTGTTATCACCTCCTTAACCAGGGCTCAGGAACTTGTCTGAGATCCTCTAGTTAGTAGGTGGTAGAACTAGGATTTGAGCAGGGCAGTCAGCTCCAGAGTCCATGCTCTTAACTATAATGCTACACCTCAAAAATTTATAATCAGGTTAGAAGGTTATAATTTATACATAATATAATAACTATAGCATCATAACAAGCAACACATGATGGAGTAAAAATGTCTGTGTGGTTGTCAAAGAGTTGGGGCTTTGGAGACCACACACACCTGGGCTCTATCTCCAACTGGTCCTGCGAACCTCAACATTGACTATATATGAGAGTCACGTGGAAAGCTTTTAAAAATTCCCATGCCCACATTGTACCCCAGACTGACTGAATCACAATCAGTGGGGATGGAGCTCAGGCATCAGTATATTTTAATGCTTCTTTGGTGATTCCAATATGCTGCCAAGGCTAAAACCCACTATTTAAATTGGACAAATTACTTAATCTTTTCATGATTAAATTTACTTCTCTATAAGGAAAATATGTATAACACCTGCCCTAGTGCCTGATTCCCTAATAGTCAACATATATATTTTATATATTTTCCCACCTCTACTCTCAGAGAGCCACAGTTGTTCAAAATAGAGAAAGAGTCATGGAAGTCAGAGTGTTCCAGAAGGGTCCATGAAGCAAATAAAATGTGAACAGGTCTTTAGGGACAGATAAGATTTGAAGACGTGGAAGGAGTGACACTTTAGGTACAGTGAAGAGATGGGCCTGACGGGAGTGAGAATGAAGAACTGGCTGCATATATTGGAGAAAAAGAGGGTCTGCTATGTGAAAGATGTTTCTGAAGTTTCTGGTTATACAGAATGGCAGTACTGCTAAAAGAAACAACACAGAAAATTTTGGAGAGATGCTGGTTTTTGAACAGCAAAATAAAGATTATCCTCCTCAAAAGTGCTTATTTTTCCATCCAATTCTCTTTTATAATTTCTTTTTCATTCAGAATATATCTTGCTTTCTAATTCTGTTCTGGCAAGCATGGTTTGTCATTAATAACCAACATCCTCCACATCTTTGATGTAGACACAGCCTAAAGTTTAATCTTTGTTGATGAATTTCTCAAGCAAATCTCCTTAGATAAATGATAGTCTTTCCTTCACAGAGGTTCACATTGAGTGGCTTCGTAGCATCACGTTGGATGGAGTTAGAAGAGGCCTTACTTAGGGTGTGTCCTTTCTCTCTCCCTGCCCCCTCACTTTTTTTTTTTTTAACAGAAGAGGCACTCTGAGGCCTGAAGAGTTAAATAACAGAAGTGGGGTCATGCTGTTAATGACAGAGCCAGAACTGAGGTCTCTGAGTCTTCAATTTGCCTATCCTTTTATCATATTAGGCTAGGTCACCACAAAATAATCAGCAGAAAATGAAATACAGCCCCACTGCCTCTTTGGTAGCACTTATAGGAAAACTCACAAACTGATTGTTATAATGAATTTATTTTAAAAAGCTGAATTTATTTAGCGAGTTCCTGTGTTGACAGAGACTATGTTTAAGCAAAGATTGTTAATTTTCTTTCTAATAGGATAATGATATGTTGAGGGCATAAATGTGTCTCTGCTAATGAGATTCTATTTAATAATCTTTTGAAGGGCTAAGTTTTCATCAGATCTCAGAATCTCAGAGCATATGCATCCCACCCCTACTCCAGACACTCCACCCCTCAACCTTGCTGACAGCTAATTTTGCACAAACTGAGGCCCACTTTGGCCACTTGCTGCCAAGGATGAAGAAACAAGTGGCTAATTGCGTGCACAAAGATTCAAATATGGGTGCAATTAGTTTGTGGGCATGAAATCGCATGCACATAAAAAGGAAGCCTGATTGGATCTCTGAAAACTTGGCCCCAGTGGTTCATACTACTCTATATTTATACAGCCATCACTCTGCATTTTTGCATTGGTTAACAATTCCTTTTATTTATTGTGAGCTAAATACTGCTTGCAATAGGCATCTGTATAACATCTGCAAAACTGGTGCTCTTGACATTTTAAATAATACCAGCTCTTTGCTAAAATTGTCCAAAAAAGTACCATAAATTCTATGTTATATATTTGAACACTGAATGAATCAAAGCTGTGATTTCTGAAGTAAAGTGTGACATACGTTTTAGGAAACAACATTCTGAGGAATGAAATTGTCTTTTGGGAGAAGTCATTTGATTTATAATTATAGCTCTATATTTAATGCAAGTTAGATTTCAGCCATTTCAGTGAATCAGATTGAATGATACAACGGAGGAAAAAAGGTCAACTCTGGTTTAGCGTTGAGGTGAGACAGGAAATCATGTAAATGTTGACACTAATTCCTGACTCTGTAATGTTCTAATACAAAGCATTTTTACTTAAGAAGAAAAAATCCATCTATATTTTCAATATTAGTGTTAAAGTATAAGTTGTCATAATTTCTTGCTAAAATAAGGTAGGATAATATTTTTAATTGTTTACATATCATAAAATGCAATCTGAAATATTTTCCTTAAAGTTAATTCTCATTCAATGACCACTGTAGAAATTTTTATTTTTCCTAATTAGAATAATTATTTTTTTTGCTTAAGCAACAGATTTAATTATAGGTTGTATCTTACAGTTAAATTATTTCCTAAAAAATAGAAATCAATTTAAGAATTAAAAAAATACAGTCATTCAAAAGTTTAATGGCTGATGTTATTGAAAATGATATCTTGAGATCAATACATAGGCAAAGCGAAAAAAAGAGATCTGGTTTTGCCAAATAACTGTAATGTGCTTTTAAAATAAGATTTTCAAATTAGTCTATCTTTGGCCATTAAAACTAAATCCAGAGCTCCTAAATAAACTTTCTCCCAATTCGGTCCACTATAACAACTTCTTTCAGTAGGAGGGAATCCTGCTGCTAAGGAAGGAAATCATCTCTAGCAGCAAATAATACATTCTTGCAGACTGCTATCCTGGCCTCACTTGTTACGTTTTTGAGTCTTTGGGCCTTTTGGAGCTTGAGGATGGAACAGTTGGTTGTTGTGATTGTGCCCTGGCTGCTCATAGTCTTCTGTGGATGGGAGGGAGGTTGGATCTTGGTTTTAGTTCAGCAATCATTTTAAAATCATATATTAGACACTGGAAGATGGATAAGGGACAATCTCTTCTCTAGAGAAGCCTGTGATCTAGGTAAGCCATCAGTAAAAGCATATTGCTCATGCACCCTTGATGCATTAATGAGTACACTGTAATATATATATTCTATATATATTCCTATATTTATATATTTTATCAATTATAAAACATAAAAAGAAAAATATCAGGTAAAATATAAATGCATATATATTTTAATCTTTATCAGCTTCACCCTATGAAGGGCCCTGTGCCACTTCCTTTTCTTCCTGGGGAACATCATTTCGTTTTGGAGACTAAGTGAGAACCATGTAAATACTTAACATAATGTGGTAAAGTGCTGTTGCAGACATGTGCCCCGGATATACTGGGAAGAAGCTAAGCTGGGAATCTGGTGGTGAAAAAAGGCTTCCTGGAGAGGACTTCCAGCATCAGAAGTTGGGCAAAGATGGGAAGAGGACTTGTGGGTAAAGGGAACAGTGTGGACAAAACCTGAAGTTCTAAAGGATCACTGTCAACATAGAGAAGCAGAGGCTGGGAGAAGACTGGAAATATAGAAATGGGCCAGATTAGGGAGGCTTCAAATTGTCAGGCTAAGGAGCATGCCCTTGATTTGTGAGTCAATTTGGGGCCTTCTTTAAGGAGGTCTAGCTCCTTAAGTACCAGAAGCCCACTGTTCTATGGCAGCCTCACCCACAATGTCCAGGCACAAAGCCCAACATAAGTTAGCGTACATTTAGTGAGCGAACAGAACAAGCTGCCACTTCTTAAAGAATCCCAGTAATGTACCTTGAACTTTTTGTTGAAGAACTTTTGCCTTGGTGCAGTTGAAGTAGGAGGAATAGAATTGTTTTATGAATTCTCATAAATTGTCATCTGATAAAAAATATTTAACTGGACACATCAGTGTCTCCTTTGTATGGAAGAGTATATATCTCATTTAGCAGAGAATCACAAATCACACCACCTGACACACCATAATGGGTAAATCCCTCTCCATTCCCTGATTGTAATTTATTATTTGGAACACATGTTCAAGAATGGGGACATACCCACGTTTGTTAACTGTGCATGCCAAATTGCAATTTGTCCTGCCCATTTGGGAAACTCATTTCCCATTCAAGCTGTGGTGTGAAGTTCACGGCAAGGGTAGAAAACCTCCTGAGTGTTTTCTCAGACTTTTTAGATGAAGGGAGAATTGGGGTCAGGAGGACAGAGCAGTAACCAGGAAATTTGGAGAAGATGCTCTCTGTTCCTCTAATAGCTTTGAAGGCAATTTTAATCCCAACTTTGGCTTGACCCCACCATCTCCACTAAAAGAAGATTGTTGGGGAAGTAGAGAAATAGGGAATGTTGAGAGTGGCACCAAAGAAGTATCTCATTCCAGGTCTGCTCAGTGCTTAGGCAGGATTTAACGCAGTAATTAAATTTGATGTCACAATTTTCTTGCCTCTATAAATGACTGATATCTGAGGGAAACTAGTGATCGGGCCCCCTAACTTTTTTTTTTTTTTTAGTGAAAAGGAATAATTTAAAACTGAACTTGCATACTTTGCAGTTCTTTGGTTCACACTAGATATTTATTTTCTAACTACTATGTACAAATTACGGTGCCAAATGAATTAGTATAACGCAAACAAGTCAGGCTCTCTGCCCTCATGAAACTGTCATCCTGGGAAAACTGATATTAAACAATTAATTCAATACTTAGTCATTTAAATAATTGTGGTAAGTGCTATGGAAGAAAATTACTGAGTGCTATAAACTATATAATAAATAAACAAATCAGAGGCTCAAGAAAGGCTCTCTGGCAGAAGTAATATGGGTAACAGATCTGCAGATGAATATGGATTAACTGGGCAAAAAGGGGAGAAGAAAATAATTGATTATTCAAATTATTTCAAATATTAAAATAATGCACTTACATTATGTTTTATAGTTCATAGTCAATAAAAAGTAATGCCCTTGATTTTTTTATAAAATGATAGTTTAAATAAGCATATACTTATCTATACCAAATTATTCTTTTTTTAGAGAAGTGGTGTCTAATGTGATAGTCACCTTTCATGTCCCCAGATGGACATCTTTTTAGTTCAGACTGTAAAATGGCTTCAATGTAGTCAGAAGAAATAGGCTGTAATCCACAGGTTTCCTCTGGATGAATCAGCAAACCACAATCCTGCATTAAAATAATAGATATTAGTTGTCATATTAATTAACCTGACCCATAATATTAAAATCTAAAAAATAAGATTTTCTGTGGCAAATAACCTTTTTGGATAAAAGGGAGCAAGTATTCCTTATCCTGCCCCTGCTGGCTTATCAATAGTTGTTTGTGCTAAAAGTAGATAACAATTTAATCTTTATTTTGACATTGATATTCATGTCATTGTTCTGTCAATTTAAAAAATGAATGCAAGTTTTACTTTAAAAATATATCTGTGTCAACTCATTAAAAACAAAAGAAACTATAATAGAGGACAATATAGCAAGTGCAAAAGACAGTTAATGTGAGAAAGGAAATGGGAACTATTTGGAGAGAATTTAATTTAACAGATGAATTTCATTTTGTAACAAACTTTTCTTAAGAATTCATGATACACCAGAGTGGAATCAGATGCATGTATTTTATTCAAAACACATTCTTATTATTTACAACAGTGAGTAACATTTCACTGCACTGAATATCATTATAGAGGCATGTGCTATACTAAGCAATGCTTTCAATAGTCTGACAGATGTAGAACAGAAGGATAGTGTATTGCCTCTCTGAAACTTCTCTCCTTCTCCTTCCTCTGCCCCACCCACTGAGCTGCTCCTGCAGCCTGGACCACTCTCATTTTCTCTTAGCTTATTCTGCAAAGCTATTGGCCCTGTACTTGTCCTATGTCCTTCTATCCTACTTCATGTGGTTCCACTGCCACTCTTCTCACTGGGTTCTCTCACTCTATCACAATTTAGGGCATGCTAAAATCCTATCATGTCGACTGGGATTGCTTTCCCCCTAATTTTGCATGGAGACATCTTGCATTTTAGGTCTCAGCAGGGTCTTCCTGAAACTCTAGCACAATTACGTCTCCCTACTTTTGTTCATGTCAGCACCCCATTTGTTTCCTTCATGCTCTTCACCATTTGATAACTGTTTGTCAGTTTGTTTGTTATTTGTCTGGGTCTTTTCTACTATACTGAATGTGCCATGGGAACAAATAATTATTTCACTCACATATGGAACCAGTACTTATCATATAGCAAACAGTAAACATTTGTTGAATGCATAAAAAGTTAGACTTTATTGTGTCCCTCTTTATATCAGAAATTCTCAACAATGGAGAGAAACAGTGGATTTGACCTCTTCTTTGCTGTGTAACTCTGGTTCTAATCAGCAATTTATGGTTACATTCTCTCATATTCTCAACTATCCTAACCTCAGAATCCCAGATCTCATACAAAAAGGTCCAGGATATTAAGGAACAAGAGGAATGGAGTGAGTGAACTTAAAATCTTGATTCAGTATACGTATTTTCATTTCTTAATTCATGACAAAACGTGTAGTTTAAGATACTGATTAAAATTAGAAAAATGATTTGTATTAAGATGCTTATTATAATAAAGCAATAAAAACCACAAAGTTTATTATAATGTGGGGCGATCTAGTCTGAATAAACATCTATGAGTGATATTTGTTAGTATACCCATGTATGTGTGTGATATCTATCCAACCATTTATTTTTAGTGGAGACTGGATCTTTTATAAAGCTAGAAAAAAGTGTCATGACTCATCTTGCAAAAATATGTTTATATCAAATGTTAGAGAGAGCAATGAGAAGCAATTACCATTACACATTGCTGATGGGAATGCAAGTTAGTTCAGTTGCTTTGGAGGGCAGTTTATACCAAAATAAAAAGTGCAGAGGCTCTGCAACCCTGGAGCCTTCAGGGTCTACTCTAGAAAAACATAAGGGATATGTATAAGGATAAATCTAAATGGACTAACTAACATGGAGATATTTCCAAGACATATGGATAAGAAAACACCCAAAAGTTAGAGAACAATTCATGCTATCTGAAATACACACATGTATGTGTGTGTTCACTTAATCAAGACTGTACTAAATACTGATTTTTTGGGAACAGGTATGTCTCTGTTAAGAGAATAAAAGGAAATCTGGATGATGGTAGTTACCTGTAGAATGTGTTCCTGGACTGGCAGTGGATGTCAAGGAGGCTTTAGCTCTATCTAGGATGCTTTACTTTTTATTTAGGGAGAATGTTATTCTTCTAGTACTTGTGAAACTCAATCTTAGTTTGAAGTATTATAAACAACTTTCATCACCTCAGCTGGAGACTTGGCTGGTCCTTCAGTCTAGGAGGTACCATGTTGGACATTACCTTTAAATACAAAGTATTTACCTGTTTATAGTTCTATATGCTATAATGTCATCTAAACGTTAAGTACTTCAGACTGAGATGCTGTGTTCAATTTATTAATAAAAATATATTTTAGCTTATACATACCCATGCAAATAATGTTGAAACATTTTTTAAAGTTTGGATTTAAACTTTTCTTGAAAATTCTTGTTTTGAGATTTCTGTGGCGGGTGTGTGTGTGTGTGTGTGTGTGTGTGATCATGTGCCACTACTCATCCAAAGGGCATTAGAAACAAAGTCTAGATCACAGATACCAAAGTCCTAACTGGTTTCTTCTGTTGAAGCTCTACATGTAATTGGCAAGTATCTATGAATCAGAAAGATATATTGCTACTTGTGTGCTGAGGGCTTGTCCTGGGCAGGTGACCACTCCTGCTACCTAGAACCTCGTGTTGTTTTTGCATTTGCATTGTTCTGAAATATGGTGCTGTCTCTCCCTTCATATGGAGGTTCCCACTGGGTATCTGCTCTGTGACAGATAGTCAGTCAGCAATGTTGTTTCTAACTAAACAGTGACACCAGTACGTTTTGAGGTAAGACAATAATAACAGCAGTATTTCCAAGGACAGACCAAAGCAGAGAGTAAGAGGAGGACAGTAGACTTTGAAGGAAATGAAATTTCGAGTCATACCCTTTTCTTTGCAGTTTAGGCCAAAGAATAATGGCATTCTGTGCTTCCTATCGAATTTCCCCTTAGTTAATCTTTGTTTGCAATTTACATATCTTAAGCCTTTCCATTAAGTGTTTACTATTTTGGAGAGTCAGGGCAGCTCACTAGAGTGAAGGTTAATCACTTTCTGAGCTGTGGCCAAACAATGTTACCCTGAAAGTTAAATGAGTCAAAGCATATGGCCAAATGCAGACCCAAGTCCAGAGACTGATTGACAGAGCTGAGGGAGTTAAGAGAAGAAAAGGTGGTATCAGTACAGCAGGGCAGGCTTTGTGTACATTTTATGGAATAAGACAATGGTAAGATACATAGGAAAGAGCACCACCGTGCTGGGAGTTTCACTTGTGAATTTTAGCTCCAGCTGTGTCATGAGCTGGCTGTGTGACACTAAATCACTTGATCTAGATTTCTCATTACAAAATGGTGAAGGCTGGAGAGAGGACAAGGCAAAGAATTGTGTTAGGTGAGCTCAAGTCCTGACGCTGACTGCCTTAGGTACCTATACCTTATCCATTCTCCTTTCTTCTTTTTAGCAGAAAAACCCGTATTTTATTGGAGTAATGTGCCCAGCATTAAAAAAATTGATTTCCCAGTCTCTCTTGTAGCTAAAAGGAGTCAGGAGACATAGCTCTAGTCAAAGAAATGTAAGTGAACACCAGCTAGTGAGTTCTGGAAAAGTTTTACTTTCCTGGTGCCACTTTTTCTTGATCACTCTTTTCCTCTTTCTGCTTGGAATATGAACGTGAGCCTGAGAATGAGCAACCATCTTGTGACTATGAAGCAACCATAGGGAGAAAAAGTAGAATAAGCCTAGGATATAGGTGATGCTGTGGAGCTACGTCTACACTTTTTACTATGAAAAACAAACTCCTACTTGGTCAAGCCCCTATAGAAACATAAGATGCAACCAAATTTCTCTCTTCCTCAGAGAGTCTATGAAACTTATAATTTAAATGCCACATGAGTCTTTCTGAGTATTTATTTAGATCTTAAAAGTGATTAATCATAGTAATAACATTAAAAAACAGGAAAATTTTCATTAGTGTCTCTCATTTCTTTCTTCACTGGGATGATTAGCAATTTGGTCAGGTTTAGGCATATTGAATACATTAGATACTTAAAAAAAACAAAACAGTTTTTTTTGTTGTTGTTGTTGTTTTGAGACAGAGTCTTCCTCTGTCACCCAGGCTGGAGTGCACGGGTAGCATCATGGATCACTGCAGCCTCGAACTCCTAGGCTCAAGCAGTCCTCCCATCTCAGCTTCCCAAGTAGCTGGGACTATAGGCACATGCTACTGTGCCCAGCTAACAGCTCTTTTTTGGTCTTAAGTGTCATCTCTTGGAGCCACAGATCTATAGACACAGAAAATGTAGTATTTAGCAGAGTTGCATAAAACAGCATTAGCTCCAGAAATCTTCATATGTAGAGTGAATCATTTTGTTGGAGACTTCAAAAGGAAGCTCTAAACTCCTGAGTAGATTGTCATAGTTCTCAATTGAGTGCAACAATATACTTAACAGGAATTTTGTTTTTCATACCTGTGCAAAGTAAATATGTTTAGTACATAATTTAAAAAATTTACTTAACTTTTCATGAGGTGCTAGAGTGACTAACTGGACTCATTATGATGTTCTTGGTTTTTCCTCCTGCCTGATCAAAGTTTCTCATTATCTATTCTTCTGGACACACATTTCATTCCTTACAGAATTATTTGTCCACAAAAGAATGAGTAATATTTCTCATTTTAAAAGTGATATTGCTACATTTTTAAAGCAATACTGAATTGGACTATTTGAGCTGATCTATGTCTTTAAATCTTACCTACTTTTATTGACCCCATGGAATTATTTCTCTAAGATGAAAGAATTTTTCCCTTCTCTGGCTAAACAATTTTAAATGCCCACCTAAATTTTAAAATATGCAATTACTCCTTCCAGCACGTAGCTCCTTCCAAAGAGACCCATTTCCTCTCCTTTCCCTGGGCTACTGCCATTTCCAGTAAGTTAGTAATGATCTCTCAAAACGTGATGATTCTGGCATGGCCAGCTCCCACTGGAAAGGCAGAGTGCTCCCTTCCAGACTAGGGCTGTTCCTTTCCCCCTGAGAACTGACATTCCTGGGGAGATAAATTCACTCTTAGCCCACCTGAAGTAAGATTTGAGATCTTATGATGTATTTTCCCCAATGTTCTGCTGAACTGCTGATCAAAGGCATCTGCTGGTTCTCTTGAGCCCGAACACTTACTAAGCCCAAGGCCACGTGAAACCTGGACACTATCAGATCCCACCACATCTCACATCTTTAGCACCCTTGTGCATGGACCAAAATGCAAGGCCTGCTATTCATCTCTCCTCTAATCCAATTTCACTGATCTTCTGCTACTCCATCCATGGTAAGCAAACCCTTCTACAATCTCAAAGGCTTCATGCAATGTTCCCTCCATCTCCTCACCTTCCCAGAAACCCATCCTGGTACACGGGGAACAGGTGAGGTGAATGGAAAGAAAACTTGCCCTGTGAATTTGTGGGAAAAGACAACTTGCCCTCTTTCTCTGTAACCATCTCCAGGGAAGGCCACCTGCATAGTCAGGAAGTTTACTTCCTCTTGTCTTCCAACTGCCTCTTTCAAACCATTATTCCATTGTGTTACCCTCTGCTGTGGCTCATTTCACCTGGCTCCTCCCTTGTGGCAATCTTCTATCAACATCTTAATTATGCTTCCACATACCAACGGACACCTTAGTCATTGTGATTCATTCCATTTCACAATTTGCTATCAAAGGTCTGTATGGATTCATTCTATTTCATTCAACAATATTTTTGTTCAAATGCTAGAATATTTTATTCAAGCCGGCGATGCTCTACCTGTAATTTTAAATTCTAATTCCTTTTCTCCAAATAAAATATACTTTTCTTCTACCTTATTCCTGCCTCTTCTGCAGTCATGCAGAACTTCCATTCCCATGATTCCTAACTCTCTTTCAATTTGTGTCTATAATGTTCATTTCTATACCTCAACAATCCACATCTTCCTTTTTTTATTTTACTAATGGTGCACAGCAACTCTCCAATCCTGAAACGATCCAACCTATCTCCATCCAAGGTTCTACATACCAGTTAGTGACACTGGCAAAAATCACACACATGTAAAGATAAATGCCAGGCACATTTCCTGATGGTCTCTCAGTACTGCTTGAAAATCTTTGTTCTATTATCTTAGTTGGAACATTTCCCCATTCTTCACAAAGGCTACTTCAAACCTTCATCATTCTCCATAAGCTCCCTCATTTCTACATCTCTGTTGGTCTCATTAGATGATCTTGTCTTCTAATTCATAAAAAATTAGAACCCATTAGACAGTAATTTGCTCAAATTTGTTCTATCTGACAATAAGACAACCAAGCCTAGATATCTCTTCTTATGTTGTAGCGAAGTAAATCTTCCATCTGTGAAAGTTTGCTTGTTTCACTTGTATTTTTCATCTCATTCTTTTCTACTTCTGGAAATGCTCACCTTTTGCTTTTGTTAACACTACTTATTACCAAATACCAACTCCTTTGAAGATTCTTTCTGTTACCCAGCCCTTAAGGTCTGACCTTTTCTATAATTATGCCCTTAGTGCTCTTACTTTGCATTCTGGGAGATATCATCCATCTTCATGGCATGACCACAACTTGAATGATCATGACTCCCAAACTGGATCCCTGTCTAGGCCACTCTCAGGGCTTCCAGACACATAGTCATCTGCTTCCTGGACATCTCCCTTGGATGTCTTGGAAGTACCTCAATTTCAATATAACTATGACAGATATCATAGGTTGAGTCAAAACCCATTCTGATCTTACTTTTCCTTGCTTTGCTCTCCTAAAGAGAACACTAATCACATGTCTCCCCTATTTTTCTTACAGCCAAGAGTGGCCACTGACACATTTCTGGTCAGGGAAATGTAAGTATAAACTTGCAGGGAATTGCAGAGAAAGCCTATGTTTTTCTGGTACAGAGGCTGTTCCTTTCTCCTTTCTTGTTTCTTCTCTGCTTGTGGAACAGGAAATTGATAGCTGGAAGAACAACAACTATCTTAAATTATGGAGGAAAGGCCAAAAACTTTGTGGAGACTTTAGTGCTGACATCCTTGATCTTCTGAAACCATTTTGATATGTGCTGATGTTCTTGATCTGCTGCAAAAGTCTGCTTCTGGACTTTTTATTGGATAAGAAGAAAATATCTCTTATTTGTTTAAGCTACTATTAGACAGGTTTGTTGTTACTCACCCAACAGCTGAAATTGAACTTAAAAAAATCATTCCAAAAACTGTTCCATCCCCAATAACCTCAATATTGTTGAGCTTGGAACATTCGGTGCCCAAGCCAGACATTTCAGTTACCCAAGTTTCCCTTCTCTTCACTGCCTCTAGCATTCAATCGGTCACCAGATATTCATATCAACTTTCTCTTCTTGATTTGTTTTTTTCTTGATTTCAATGGATATTATTTTGATCTGTGTCTTTATGTTCTTTTATCATGGGAATTGCCTTGACCCTTAATGGGTCTCCTCTGCTACAGTTCTATGGACCACCCGTATGTCTATTTTCCACGTTGTTGCTAATGTCATCTTCCTGAAATGCAAAATTTTTAAACTGCCTTTGTTGCTTGAAATAATTCAAGAGATTGCATTATATTCAGGGTAAGGTTTGGCTGGTGTCCTCCTCTTTGGCTAATCTCCATCCAGTCTTCACCCCATACTCTGCTTGACTTAAATAACTTCTACTTTGTCCAGTGCTACTTTCTATGATGTTTCCATAAGGTTAACTGAAAGCATTTCATATTCAAGGTCTGTTTTGAAGCACTCAAGTTTCTTTTTTTAGGACGTGCACTAAAAAACAAACATTTTAGAATAAGAGAAAAATTAAACTGAATAGAAAGATGAATTTAGTATAAGATGCACAAACATTGTGTTAGGGAATTTCAGCTTCCATCATTAGAAAATGTTTCATCAGTTCCTGCCACAAACAAATAAAATTTCAATTTTTCAAATTTTCTTATAAATTAATTATGGTCAACTGAGAAGTTTCCTGGGTGACACATATGATATATATTATGATAAGTACTGTAAAGGGAAAATCATGAAATATTTGGTTTTGAGATTTCTAATGGCTTCCCATTACAAGGACCTTCATTTCATTTCATTTCATTTATACTATGAAAATCAATCTATGAGACTTATAATTTTGATTTTGAAACTTTTTTCTCCTTTTGGCAAGAAGACTGATTTCTTAGACATATGCTGAGAAGCAAGTTAACACATCCTGAGTTGTTTGTGATTCACATTGAAGATGTTTATCATGCAAAATGTATCATATAGAGCATAACTTTAGGAGATATTTAAATATGGCCATTTATGCTATTTAGGATATAAGCATTTGTCTCTCTAATTTTTAAAATTCTTTTAAAAATATCATATTCACAAATTGGGAAGGAGACATTAACAAGTCTATTTAAAATTTTCGTACAAATTTATGAGGTACATGTGAAATTTTCTTACATGGGTATATAATGCTTAGTGGCAAAGTCAGGGTATTTAAATTGTCCATCATCTGAGTATAATACATTTTTGTTAGCTGTAGTCACCCTACTCTGATATCCAACACTGAGTTTATTCCTTCTGTCTTACTGTATGTTTGTACCCTTTAACCCACTTCTCTTCATCCTCCTCCCTTACCCCCATTCATTCTTTCCAGACTCTGTTATTTATCTTTTCACTTTCTACCACCATGTGATCAATGCTTTAGCCCCCACATATAAGTGAGAACACATAATATTTGTCTTTTTGTGCCTGGTTTATTTGTCTTAAGATAATAACCTCCAGTTCCATCTATGTTGCTACAAATGACATAATTTCATTTTTTATGGCCAAGTAATAGTCCATGTTCCACATTTTCTTTATCCATTCATCCACTGATAGGTACTTATGCTGATTTCATATCTTTGCTATTGTGAATAGTACTGCAACATATGAATGCAGGTATCCCTTTGATAAATGGATGTTTTTTCTTCTGATTATATACCCACTAGTGGAATTGCTGGATTGGATGGTAATTCTATTTTGGGGGGGTGGTGTTTTTTTTGTTTGTTTTTTTTTAGAAATCTCTATATCATTGTCCATAGTAGCAGTACTAGTTTATATTCCCACCACTAGTGTATAAAAGTTCTCTTTTCTTCACATCCTTGCCAACATCTTTTTTTTTTTTTTTTTTTTTTGTCTTTTAAATAATAGTTATTCTGACTGGAGTTAGATAATATCTCACTGTGGTTTTCATTTGCATTTCTCTGATGATTAGTGATATCGAGCATTTTATTCATGTACCCACCAGCCATTTGTATGTCTTCCTTTGAGAAATGTCTGTTCCTATACGTTGCCCACTTGTTGATGGAATTGTTTGCTTTTTTACTTGTTGTTTGAGTTCCTTGTATATTCTAGATATTAGTCCCCTGTCAGGACAATAGTTTGCAAATATTTTCTCTCATTCAACAAGTTACCTCTTGATTTTCTTTTGTTGTGCAGAAGCATTCTAGTTTAATTAAGTCCCATTAGTCTATTTTTGGTTTTGTTGCCTGTGATTTTTAAGTTTTAATCATAAATTATTTGTCTAAGCCAATGTCCAGGAGACCTTTCCCTAGGTTTTCTTCTAGTATTTTTACAGTTTCTGGGATTACATTTAAGTCTTTAATCCATTTTGAGTTGATTTTTGTGACAGATCTTAAGTAGTTTGCCAAATATGAATTGTCTGTTCTGCTATAGGTTTATTCCAAAACTATTTTGCAAATCTCAGGATGAATATTAGTTGCTACTTGGAGTTCTAACCTGCCTTCCAACCTACCAGAAACGTAGTATAGATTTGTCAAGCTTCTCAGGGATAAAACTGGAGCATAATGATAATTGAAATAGATATATTTTTTAAGCATTTATTACACGCCTGGCATGTAAGTTATTTACACATATTATCTTATTTTTTCTCACAACAACTCCTCCCTTCATTTTAGGAATAAGAAGATAGAAATGCTAAATTACTGAGAGGTAGGTTTTAAATGGAGGTCCATCTTACTTTATACCTCTGCTATTTCATCTTAATATATAGCTGACTTTCCTAAAAGCAGAGCAAATCATTGGTTTTATAGTCTAATCTCAATCTTCCTGTGAATTAATCTATACTTTCTCTTTCACCTTTACTCCATCTCCACTCCAATCCTAGTTGAAAGTTGGTTGTTTAAAATCAACTTGCATTGCTTTATGTCTTTTCAGGTACAGTCACACTGAGGCTGTTTTTGGTATAAATCCGTCCACTATGTAAACCCAGATCAGAAAGTGTGTTACAATCTTTCTGTTTCTAGCACTTGTCACAGTCCTTGGCATGTGATAGACATTCAAAACATGGCTCCTGATAGAAACTATTGTCAGTATATGGGATCAATGGAAGGAGAAGAAATGGATGGATGCAGGTGTGGGGCCCAGCTGCAGAGAAAGGGTCACTGGAATAGAGAAGAAAGGGGACAACATAAGGGTAAATATGACCTATATAGCCAATGCTGGGTTTCTGCTAGCATGGATATTTGGGGCACTGGAATGACCTCCAATATAATTCTGGCTCTAATGTTTTTGAGTCTCTACAAAATAATTGTCTAAATAATTCCCATATGATCTATTTAGCTCTAGAATTTTGTGTTTGTGGTTCTCCCTGTTGAGAAATTTCCAAATGAATTCCTTGTACAGACTGGCATCTTGTTCTGAAGGAATGAATTATTTTCTATGTTTACTTGGTCTTTAAATTTAACAACTCTCTTTGCATTGTAGTCAATCAGCCATAAAATACTGAGTAGCTATTGTCTGATTCACAGCATCAGACATTCAATAAACATTTACAGAATAACTAGCTTAAGTTTACATTATCAATAAATAATTAATGATAATCTATCTAAAATAGCCCTTGAGATACCACATATATCCCAAAATTGAATGTTTTTCAAGAAGGAAAGAGAGCAATTTATGTAAATTAATATTAAGAGAGATTTTTCTCTTTTATGGAGGGCATTTGAAATATCTGCAAAAATAATTGCATTTATATAAATTTAAACCAGCAATTATACTGCTAAGACCTCATCCTACAAATATACTTTACAAAGTACACAAAGATAGATGTACAAAGAAATTGACTGGAGCACTTCATAAAATATTAATAACACAAAACTAAACACATCTCAAGTGTCCATCAATACAAAACTGGTCAAATAACTTATGCTACATCCAGATCATCAAATATTTTGTAATTCTTAGAAAAGATGGATGTAGAGGAGATCCATTCCAAGATGGCTGAACAGGAACAGCTCCAGTCTGCAACTCCCAGCGTGATCGATGCAGAAGATGGGTGATTTCTGCATTTCCAACCAAGCCTCCGCTAGTGACACCCAGGCAAACAGGATCTGGAGTGGACCTCCAGCAAACTCCAACAGACCTGCAGCTAAGGGACCTGACTGTTATAAGGAAAACTAACAAACAGAAAGGAATAGCACCAACATCAACAAAAAGGACATCTACACCCAAAACCCCATCTGTAGATCACCAACATCAAAGACCAAAGGTAGATAAAACCACAAAGATGGGGAGAAACCAGAGCAAAAAAGCCGAAAATGCTAAAAACCAGAGCACCTCTTCTCCAAAGGATTGTAGCTCCTCACCAGCAATGGAACAAAGCTGGATGGAGAATGACTTTGATGAGATGATAGAAGTAGGCTTCAGAAGGCTGGTAATAAAAAACTTCTCCGAGCTAAAGAAGCATGTTCAAACCCATCACAAGGAAGCTAAAAACCTTGAAAAAAGGTTAAATGAATGGCTAACTAGAATTAACAGTGCAGAGAAGACCTTAAATGGCCTGATGGAGCTGAAAGGTATGGCATGAGAACTTTGTGACTCATGCACAAGCTTCAATACCCAATTCGATGAAGTGGAAGAAAGGGTATCAGTGACTGAAGATCAAATTAATGAAATGAAGAGAGAAAACAAGGTTAGAGAAAAAAGTAAAAATAAATGAACAAAGCCTCCAAGAAATACGGGACTATGTGAAAAGACCAAATCTACATTTGATTGGTGTACCTGAAAGTGATGGGGAGAAAGGAACCAAGTTGGAAAACAGGATATTATCTCCAGGATATTATCCAGGAGAATTTCCCCAACCTAGCAAGGCAGGCCAACGTTCAAATTCAGGAAATACAGAGAACACCACAAAGATTGTCCTCAAGAAGAGCAACCCCAAGACACAAAATTGTCAGATTCACCAAGGTTGAAATGAAGGAAATGATGTTAAAGGCAGCCAGAGAGAAAGGTCAGGTTACCCACAAAGGGAAGTCTATCACACTAACAGCGGACCTCTCAGCAGAAACCCTACAAGCCAGAAGAGAGTGGGGGCCAATATTCAAAATTCTTAAAGAAAAGAATTTTCAACCCAGAATTTCATATCCAGCCAAACTAAGCTTCATAAGTGAAGGAGAAATAAAATCCTTTACAGACAAACAAATGCTGAGAGATTTTGTCACCAACAGGACTGCCTTACAAGAGCTCCTGAAGGAAGCACTAAACATGGAAAGAAACAACCGGTACCAGCCACTGCAAAAACATGCCAAACTGTAAAGACCATCGATGCTATGAAGAAACTGCATCAATTAACAGCCAAAATAACCAGCCAACGTCATAATGACAGGCTCAAGTTCATACATTACAATATTAACCTTAAATGTAAATGGGCTAAATGCCCCAATTAAGACACAAACTGGCAAATTGGATAAAGAGTTAAGACCCATCAGTATGCTGTATGCAGGAGACCCATCTCACGTGCAGAGACACACAAAAAAAAAAAAAAAAAGAAAAAAAAAAAAATAAAAAAAGAAAATAGACAGAAAAAAAAAAAAAAAAAAAGCAGGGGTTGCAATCCTAGTCTCTGATAAAATAGACTTTAAACTAACAAAGATCAAAAGGGACAAAGAAGGCCATTACTTAATGGTAAAGGGATCAATTCAACAAGAAGAGCTAACTACCCTAAATATATATGCACCCAATACAGGAGCACCCAGATTCATAAAGCAAGTCCTTAGAGACCTACAAAGAGATTTAGACTTCCACACAATTACAATGGGATATTTTAACACCCCACTGTCAACATTAGATAGATCAATGAGACAGAAGGTTAACAAGGATATACAGTACTTGAACTCAGCTCTGCACCAAGAAGACCTAATAGACATCTACAGAACTCTCCACCCTAAATCAACAGAATATACATACTTCTTATCACCACATAGCACTTATTCTAAAATTGACCACATAATTGGAAGCAAAGCACTCCTCAGCAAATGTAAAAGATCAGAAATCACAATAAACTGTCTCTCAGACCACAATGCAATCAAGTTAGAACTCAAGATTAAGAAACTCACTCAAAACGGCACAACTACATGGAAACTGAACAATCTGCTCCTGAATGACTACTGGGTAAATAACAAAATGAAGGCAGAAATAAAGATGTTCTTTGAAACGAATGAGAACAAAGACACAGTGTACCAGAGTCACTGGGACACATTTAAAGCAGTGTGTAGAGGGAAATTTATAGCACTAAATGCCCACAAGATAGAGCAGGAAATATCTAAAATGACACCCTAACATTACAATTAAAAGATCTAGAGGAGCAAGAACAAACAAATTCAAAAGCTACCAGAAGGCAAGACATAACTAAGATCAGAGCAGAACTGAAAGAGATAGAGACACAAAAAATCCTTCAAAAAATCAATGAACCCAGGAGCTGTTTTTTTTTCCCCAAAAGACCAACAAAATTGATAGACTGCTAGTAAGACTAATAAAGAAGAAAAGAGAGAAGAATCAAATAGACACAATAAAAAATGATAAAGGAGATATCGTCACCAATCCCTCAGAAATACACACTACCATAAGAGAATACTATAAACACCTCTACGAAAATAAACTAGAAAATTTAGAAGAAATGGATAAATTCCTGGACACATACACCTCCCAAGACTAAACCAGGAAAAAGCTGAATCTCTGAATAGACAAATAACAGGCTTCGAAATTGAGGCAATAATTAATAGCCTATCAACCAAAAAAAGTCCTGGGCCTGACGGATTCATAGCCAAATTCTACCAGAGGCAAAAAGAGGAGCTGGACCATTCCTTCTGAAAATATTCCAATCAATAGAAAAAGAGGGAATCCTACCTAACTCATTTTATGAGGCCAGCATCATCCTGATACCAAAGCCTGGCAGAGACATAACAAAAAAGGAGAATTTTAGACCAATATTCCTGATGAACATTGATGCGAAAATCCTCAATAAAATACTGGCAAACCAAATCCAGCAGCACATCAAAAAGCTTATCCATCATGATCAAGTTGACTTCATCCCTGGGATGCAAGGCTGGTTCAACACACGCAAATCAATAAACATAATCCATCACATAAACAGAGCCAATGACAAAAAACATACAATTATCTCAATAGATGCAGAAAAGGCCTTTGACAAAATTCAATAGCCCTTCATGCTAAAAACTCTCAATAAACTAGGTATTGATGGCATGTATCTCAAAATAATAAGAACAATTTATGACAAACCCACAGCCAATATCATACTGAATGGGCAAAAACTGGAAGCATTCCCTTTGAAAACTGGCACAAGACAAGGATGCCCTCTCTCACCACTCCTATTCAACATAGTGTTGGAATTTCTGACCAGGGCAATCAGGCAAGAGAAAGAAATAAAGGGTATTCAGTTAGGAAAAGAGGAAGTCAAATTGTCCCTGCTTGCAGATGACGTGATTGTATATTTAGAAAACTCCATCAGCTTAGCCCCAAATGTCCTTAAACTGATAAGCAACTTCAACAAAGTCTCAGGATACAAAATCAATGTGCAAAAGTCACAAACATTCCCTATACACCAATAACAGACAAACAGAGAGCCAAATCATGAGTGAACTCCCATTCACAATTGCTACAAAGAGAATAAAATACGTAGGAATCCAACTTATAAGGGATGTGAAGGACCTCTTCAAGGAGAACTACAAACCACTGCTCAGTGAAATAAAAGAGGACACAAACAAATGGAAGAATATTTCATGCTCATGGATAGGAAGAATCAATATCATGAAAATGGCCATATTGTCCAAGGTAATTTATAGATTCAATGCCATCCCCATCAAGCTACCAATGACTTTCTTCACAGAATTGGAAAAAGTACTCTAAAGTTCATATGGAACCAAGAAAGAGCCTGCATTGCCATGACAATCCTAAGCAAAAAGAACAAAGCTGAAGCCATCACGCTACCTGACTTCAAATTATACTACAAGGCTACAGTAACCAAAACAGCATGGTACTGGTACCTAAACAGATATACAGACCAATGGAAAAGAACAGAGGCCTCAGAAATAACACCACACATCTACAACCATCGGATCTTTAACAAGCCTCACAAAAACAAGAAATGGGGAAAGGATTCCCTAATAAATGGTGCTGGGAAAACTGGCTAGCCATATGTAGAAAGCTGAAACTGGATCCCTTCCTTACACCTTAAACAAAAATTAATTCAAGATGGATTAAAGACAAATATCAGACCTGAAACCATAAAAATCCTAGAAGAAAACCTAGGCAATACCATTCAGGACGTAGGCATGGGTAAGGACTTCATGACTAAAACACCAAAAGCAATGACACCAAAAGCCAAAATTGACAAATGGGATCTAATTAAACCAAAGAGCTTCTGCATGGCAAAAGAAACTACCATCAGAGTGAACAGGCAGCCTACAGAATGGGAGAAAATTTTTGCAGTCTACCCATCTGACAAAGGGCTAATATCCAGAATCTACAAAGATCTTAAACATATTTACAAGAAATACACAAACAAATCAATCAAAAAGTGGGGCAAAAGGTCTGAACAGACACTTCTCAAAAGAAGACATCTATGCAGCCAACAGACACATGAAAAAATGCTCTTCATCACTGGTCATCAGAGAAATGCATCAAATCCACAATGAGATACCATCTCAGGCCAATTAGAATGGCAAACATTAAAAGTCAGGAAACAACAGATACTGGAGAGGATGCGGAGAAATAGGAATGCTTTTACACTGTTGGTGGGAGTGTAAATTAGTTCAACCATTGTGGAAGATTCCTCAAGGATCTAGAACTAGAAATATCATCTGACCTAGCAATCCCATTACTGGGTATATACCCAAAGGATTATAAATCATGCTACTATAAAGACACATGAACATGTATGTTTATTGTGGCACTATTCACAATAGCAAAGAATTGGAGCCAACCCAAATGTCCATCAGTGACAGACTGGATTAAGAAAATGTGGCACATATACACCATGGAATACTATGCAGCCATAAAAAGGATTAGTTCATGTCCTTTGCAGGGACATAGATGAAGCTGGAAACCATCATTCTGAGCAAACTATCACAAAGACAGAAAACCAAACACTGCATGTTCTCACTCATAGGTAGGAATTAAACAATGAGAACACCTGGACACAGGGCGGGAAACATCACACACAGGGGACTGGCAGAGGGTGGGGGGCTGGGGGAGGTATAGCATTAGGAGAAATACCTAATGTTAATGATGAGTTGATGGTTGCAGCAAACCAACACGGTACATGTACCTATGTACCAAACCCGCACGTTGTGCGCTTATACCCTAGAACTTAAAAGTATAATTAAAAAAAGATGGCTATAGAGTGAAGATATGGATATATATATATATATATAAGAAAAGTTATTAAAAGCAGTAAAGCAAATTGCAGAACATGATGTATACTATGATCTTATTTAAGTAAAATAAAGTGTTAGTATATATACTTGATTGTGGACACATAAGTTCTGGAATGATACACAAGAAATTCTAAACAGTGGATTTCTTAGAAGATTAAGAATAGAAGGCCAGAGATGGAAAGGCAAAATGCACTTTTACTTTTTATTTTACATGCTTTAATATTTTACCATTAGTATGAATTATGGTTACATTTTTAAAACTACAATTTAAAAAATATTATTTAAGATGTTAAAGCAGAATAATAGAAGAGAACTGATAGCTCCTTGAAGTTGTATTTGTTTCCTAGGGCAACTGTGACAAAGTATCATAAATTATATGGCTTAGAACAAATCTAAAATTAATGGCTTTCAGTTCTGGAGGCCAGAAGTCCAAAATGGAGGCATTGGCAGGTTTGATTCCTACTAACGGCTATGAAGGACTAGCAGCCTGTACAGCCATTTAATACTGTCTTATTTTCACAGACTTATAGTCTATCAAAGGAAACGTAAGAGTTAGTTAAGTAAATGTTTCAGGTAGAGGGATGAGGACCTGAAACGTGCTAGAGCTGGGTGAAAACATGGCCCTTCAAGTTCAGAGTGGACGATGCTCAGAGACTGGGATAGGAAGTGGGTAGAAATTAGTCACATTAATTTGGAATCATGATTTCCATGCTTGACTCATTCTAATGACACAGTTCTTGAATGTGACAACAAATTAAGCTTCTTCCAATTTGTTACGTTTAAAAATTCTTACCAGGTAAATCTCTAAACTCTATTTCCTTTTATAAAACTTATAAAAACTTTTTACTAAGTAGCTGGCTTTTAAAATACAGGACAAAATTAAATATCTTTACTAAGGAGTAGGAAACATCTTGACTTTTACTTACAATTCATTCCAATAAAAATTGGCAGTGAACAAGGTTTACCTAAGTAATCACTTTACATTGAGTTTTAAGAAAAATGTGCAACTACTTACGTTATTCTATCTTTTTTGTGCAGAAAATTTTCCTAAAAACATGGCTTTAAAAATTGATAAGCTTCAATGCTGGATGTTATCCTGTTTTAGTGAGAGATTACAAATACATTTTAGTTGTATCAAAAATAATGGAACTTGAGGTTGTGTAGAGGATAGTATATATGGCTTCCCTTGCTGTTTATTTTTGGAAGGCATAGTCTTACTTATAACATATTAGAATCCACCTAGTAATGAGTCATCATAGAATGTGACACAGTTGTGTGTTTCTTCCCTAAACAAATATCAACTGAAAAGTGGCTATACATTATACTATGAAATAATTTTAAGTAGTCTGCAAAAAACTCAGGAAGGAGGGAAATTGAAACAAATTACAAGCAAATGAATTAGTTCTACTCAATTAACTGTATTAATACGACATTAATATTGGAAATATTTCTTTACATTTCTCATGCATTCCAAATCTCTGAGCTAATATAAAGTTCTTTTCTTTTTCAACCTTCAAATTAGCCAGGATGGGGCCAATGTGGTCCTGCTTGCTGCAGTCCATTCTGAAAGACATCCTGTATTCTCCATTTGGGAATAAATGAGTCTCTGGTTTTTGTAGAATTTGGACTGGAAAATCTAGTGAGATGAAGCCTGTGAAATGCCTAATGCTGCCCACTTCCAGTGAGGTAGAAAACCCAAGGAAAGCAGCCTTTGTTGTGGTTTCTCAGCACTTTTGGTTTTCGTTCCAGATGGAATCCAGAAGGGTAAATATGAATACAAACGAACAAAAGAATGAATCATATGCTCAGATACAACATTCAGTTCTTTTTGACTTGTGAACAAAGAAGTATAGTGTTGGAACTGTGTGTTAATACTTTGGGTTCTCTCATACTTTGAAGAATCTAGATCAGTTTTGGACGTGACAAAATAATAAGAACAAGAAAAACGTATTTCATATTCCAAAGGAACAAATCTGTTTTTGTAGGTTGAAGCAGAAATAGTACTGATTGGAAATAGGTAATAGGCTGCAGAGATTTTAAAAGACAACTTTTTTTCTCCTTTTTTTAGATTATACTTTAAGTTCTGGTATACATGTGCAGAACATGCAGGTTTTTTACATAGGTATACATGTGCCATGGTGGTTTGCTGCACCCATCAACCCATCATCTACATTAGGTATTTCTCCTAATGCTATCCCTCCCCTAGCCTCCTACCCCACTACAGGCCCCAGTGTGTGGTGTTCGCCTACCTATATTCGTGTGTTCTCATTGTTCAACTCCCACTTATGAGTAAAATTTTTAATTGATGTATACTTGCCAACAATGGTGACACCAAACAACAACAGATGTTTTCTACCTGTTAAGCAGTAAGTAGGTTTGCCCAGGAGATATTGATCACTCATACTTAAAATAATTGCTGTTATAAATACTTCAGCATGGATGGACTGTCCCACATATAAATAGTCTGCTAATAAAGCATATGAGGTTGTAATCCTTAAAGATGTTAACTGGTAGGGAATCTTATGACTGAGTGGCACTACTAATAGAGTTGAATATTTAATAAAAGATGCAGTTGCATTAGTTTTGGGCACCATGTGGACATTTCTTGTCTACAATTATTAGGTGGGTGTAAAAGTAATTGCGATTTTTTGCCATTGAAAGTAAGGGCTTTGGGAGTCCAAGACAGACAAATCACCTGAGGTCAGGAGTTTCAGACCAGACTGGCCAACATGGTGAAACCCTGTCTCTACTAAAAATACAAAAAAAAAAAAGTAGCCAGGCATGATGGAGGGTGCCTGTAATTTCAGCTACTCAGGAGTCTGAGGCAGGAGAATCACTTGAGCCTGGGAGGCGGAGGTTTCAGTGAGCCGAGATTGTGCCACTGCACTCTAGTCTGGGTGACAGAGTGATACTCTGTCTCAAAAAAAAAAAAAATTAACAAAAAGCACAATTGATTTTGCACCAACCAAATATCTTGGTAACTGCTACATAAACTCCCCTATATGCACACACCTACGCATGCACACACACAGGTAGACACCTCCAGTGACCCTTAAACTGTGGAATTTTGAAATGTGAAGGAAACAAACATTTACAAACAAGTTTTACTTTTCTCCAGTCACAGTGGTATATGAATTTCTTCTACACAGGCTTTCAGGTGCTGTGAGGTGCTGGCACATGTAATACAGATGAGGCCAGCACACTACGAAGAACATTTGGGAATGAATCATTGTGGTAACTGTTGAAGACACCAGCCAGACATCATGCCCTATCAAGTCTGTCACAGCTTTCCAAAGCATTTCATGAATACCCCCAAAACTTTAAGAATATAAACAGACTAACCAGTGAACGGAAGCATATGCCAGAGTCCATTTAATGCTTTAACATGATTAAATGGCCAACAGATGCCTTTAGGAAATGGTTATAGAAAATACAAAACAATGACATCTTCCAATGGTATATCTTGGCTTAGAGAAAAGCAGAACTAGTTAACATAGAATAGCTTATTTACATGGAACTGTGTGGATGCACATATATATATATATATATATATATATATATATATATATATATCTCCACTGTATTTTTTATGGATGTATATTTCCATTGAAATCACAAGCTTGGCTTATAAAAAGCCTTTGACTGCTTGACCTTTAAAACAAATCTGGGTCTTACCCCTGCCCTTGTGGAAAGTAGGAGGCAAAAACTGTGGCCAGGCATAGTGGCTCATGCCGGCAATCTCAGCTACTTGGGAGGCTAAGAAAGGGGGACTGCTTGATCCAAGAAGTTTGAGTCTAAGGTCATCTACGATCGTGACACTGCACTGCACTCCAGCTTGGGTGACAGGGAGACAAAAATAAAAATATAAACCACCAAAACTGTGCAACCTCTCAATTAGGGAATATTCTCAAATAACCACTTCCAGATAATAAGGAATAATTCTCCAAAAAAAAAAGCAATGTTCAAAAGAGTTACTCCAAGAAACGTTGACAGTTGAGCAAACCAAAGAACATATTCCCTGTTGGAACAGGGAGCCTGTAAATCCTGCCACCGAATATGGTAATTGCTATGCACAACTGACCTCCATATATTTACCATTCCGTTCTTATCTGAATGCGAGTTTTCTTTGAGGTTATTCTCCTTATAGAGTATGAAGTGGATGTGGCATATAATTTGTCTTTTTAGCTATAGGTGACTGAATAACAAGGAAAAGCTTCCAGCATCCAGTACATCTCCCAGAAACCTTAGACTCTGAACTGGGTGGTCTCCTTTGGGGAGAATAGGGATTCTACGTAGAGTTCTATATAGACTCCCACCTGTCTGGGTAGGTGGGAGTCTAAAGCCAGAGAGAAAGGTTCTAGCAGAGCCTGCTAATTTCACCTCAGTATTCTTTCTCCCCTTCTTTCTTTTAGTAATAGAACTCAGGAGGTTTAGCTGGACACATGGCAACTCAATTAGAGGACATTTCCCTACCCCTCTTGCAGATATGTGTGGCCGTGCAACCAAGTACTAAACAACAGAATGTGAGCAAAAGTGAATTTTGAGTCACATCCTTCAAAAGGAGGTTGCTTGCCTTTCACTTCCCTCCTCCTTTTCCTTATGGCTGGGAGATGGCAACAAGGCATGCAGACACTTTGGACCAGAGATGGAAGTCATGCACACAAGACAGCAGAACTGTCTAGCCAGGCCTGGGCCACTCATTCCTATACTGTTACAAGAGAGAAATACTGTTCTATCTTATTTAAATCACTGTAATGTAGGACTCTTCATTATACCAGCTTATCCTATAACCTAACTATCTACAAAGTTGTAGAGGATAAGACTTTAAGAGTGTAGACTGAGGTTAGATGGCCCAAATCTGAGCAAGGCTATGCCACTTACTAGCTGTGTGGTCTTGGGCAAGTTGCTTAGTCTCTTTTTGCCTTAATTTTCTTATCTGTGAAATGGGGAAAATAAGAGTACTATTATTATTATTATTATTATTGCCATTACTGTCATTATTATTTTTGAAACGAACTTCCCACTTAATACTTACTCAACTAAAAGCTTATAATTAAAAAATATGTAAGACATACTTTTAAAAACTCACTGGTGCCTGAGTAAATTAAGATAATTTCAAATTTCACAATAATCCCAGAATATTAATTTTGTGTTAAATTTCATTAAAAGGATTGGTGTCAGTTGGCATTCTCCCATACTAACACTTTTTTGAAGAGATTTGGACTACTTCAAATTATATGTCATATCAAATAAATAATGATATGAAGACAAATCTCAATTAACACATTTATTAAAAACTGTGCTCTAGAACCTTGCTACATCAACAACCAAAGTTTATCTTTGTTAAAAATATGTAACTTTGGACCACAGCTACTGTGCAATCTACATATCTGGGATGATATTCCAAGATAAAGTATGCAGTTTCCCTGGCCTTGAAGTCTAATTTTCTTAATTTTCTTTACATTTAAATATGTTGTTTTTTAAAATTTATGAAAATAAAATTATATTGCTCATAGACTTCAGTTTCCAGTTGCAATAATAAATGCTTGCTAAACTGTTTATAGTCTCTCATCTAATCCACCTATGTCTAATGACTGAGTATAGGGCCTGACTTACAGGTGTTTATTACATGTTTATTGCATTAACAGATAGAAATGTGAGTCCAATTGACACATGAAACAGCCAAAAGGATGGAGCTGGGATGCTAGGCTTCTCTGGAATATGCTTTCACTAGCAGAGCTCACCCGTCATAACCATAAATGTATGGCATCAGAACATGGTTGAAAATTAGACACAGAGGGGTAGAAGAAAGGGCCTGGCAGTCTATGTGCACACACAATGGCAGAAGAGTAAAGGCTTGCCTTCCACTATTAATGCAAGTTAAGTGTGTGCAACCAAGTGACATATGAAATACGGTCTGCTGCAAAAAATGTATCCCATTACATGTCTTAATGT
This sequence comes from Theropithecus gelada, assembly GCF_003255815.1. NCBI lineage: Eukaryota > Metazoa > Chordata > Mammalia > Primates > Cercopithecidae > Theropithecus > Theropithecus gelada. Next base: position 145,718,194 of record NC_037670.1, on the reverse strand, counting down.
TATAAATTGTATCTCTCATTGAAGCTTTACTAGTAATTATTTAGAGTTGAATAATTTTTCAAAGATTACTCACTGACCACATGCTATACATCCACAGTTGAGCTCAAAGCATGCTAAAAGGAGCTAAATTCTGCCCAGAAATGCCAATGCTTTCAAAATTGAACATTCAGACTACTATGGCATTGTGAGATTAAAAAGTTAATATTCATTTTTAGTTCAAACATATTCTAACAATGTAAAAATTATAAACCTATGAAGCATACTTGTATCTATGACTTAACAGTCCTTTCTATGTGTAGTCTCACATTTTTATACATGTTTATAATATTTTTAAAATACTCTAAAGAGAGGCCAGGTGCAGTCGTTCACACCTGTAATCCCAGCACTTTGGGAGGCCGAGGTGGGTGATCACTTGATGTCAGAAGTTCGAGACCAGCCTGGTCAATATGACAACACCCCATCTCTACTAAAAATACAAAAAAATTAGCCACGCATGGTGGCATGCGCCTGTAATCCCAACTACTCAAGAGGCTAAGGCATGAGAATCGCTTGAACTTGTGAGGTGGAGGTTGCAGTAAGCCAACATTGCACCACTGCACTCTAGCCTGGGTGACAGAGTGAGACTCTGTCTCAAAAAAATTAATAATAATGATAAAATACTCTAAGGAGTAGCCTTAAAGTTCACTATCCTGTGATATTTATTAATGACACAGAGAAACATGAGAATTTACAGTGAAGAAACCCAGCAAACACTACCCTCATCATGTCAGTAAGACAAATACATCGCTTCTGTAGCATTCTTGCCACAAATCTATAACTTCATTTAATCAGCAGAAAACATTATGTAATTCCAAACTGTGAGGCATTCCACAAAATAACTGACCTTCACTCTTCAAAATGTCTAGATCATGAAAGATAAGGAAAGACTGTGGAATCATCACACACTAGCGAAGAATAAGAGGCATGATAACCAAAAGTAATGTGGGTCCTAAACTGGATCCTGGAACAGAAAAATAACATTAATGAAAAAACTAGTGAAATGCAAATAAGGTGTTTGGCTAAGTAAATAAATTGTACCAAGTTTAATAGCTTAGGAATTCTAAACGTACCATGGTCATGCAAGATGTTAACATTAGAAGAAACTGGCGAAGAGTATTTGAAAAGTTTCTGTAACTCTAAATTAATATTAAAAATTAAAAGAGGAGCACAATTTGATAATCATACTTTGGTGCTCTTTTGAAGGTAAAAATGCATTAACAATAGAATAATATTCTAACCTGTAAGAGCACAGTTTTGTGTGAAGTTTCCTACAGCAGAGTAATGGTTCTGTGTGGTCACATCTTACTGGCATCCATGGGTATCCCATTGCATAGATTATAATCTACAAGCATTTGCTCTTTAAAAATTGTGGGAATTACAGGAGGACAGTCAATAAGCTAAAGAAGAGATAAGGTACACCTAACTCTTAAAGAGTGCCTCCTAAAGAGTTGACAAGGAGAAAGGGAAATGCCATTTATAAAGAACTTGGTTATGCCAAGCCCCGGGGTAGGAACTTCAGAAGCACTATGGCATTGAATCTTTGCAGCCGTTTGAGGCAGATATTATCATTCTCATTCAGTAGATGAGGAAACAAAGGTTTGGAAAGTTTGGAGGAAGCTTTTCTTGGAGGCACACAGCTTAATAAGTGGAACAAATAGGGTTTGAACCATGGGTTTATCTGACTTCAAATCCATGCTTCATAGACTGAAAAATAAAACAAAATAGAACAAAACACACTGTACTAAGAAACAAAGGTTGTGTTTGTGAAACATTTATGGACCAATTAAATCTTCATCAGGGAAGACTCTTTTGTCATGGCTACAGATGGCATCTTTAAACATTACCAGCTGCGCTTTAAAATGCTTACAGTTGGTCAGAAGTGAGACTAAGCCAGAGTATACATAAATCAGACCAAATGCATCCCCTCCCCTGGAAAAAAAGCCTCAACTCATCTTTCCACTTCATGCAGGGTCACTCATATAATTTCCACTTTTGGATAATAGTGCATTAGAAAATCACTTATTAACTAAAGATTTAAAATAAATTCCCATGGTAGGCAATGAAAAAAATATTTACATATTTGTGCCTGTCATCAAGGAAAATATTTGACTTAATATGATTTTCAAAATCATCAGGACTCATTTGTCATGTGTTTTTAGTTCTCCAAAGAAGTTTACAATTTATGACATTTATTCATTTTTTTTTTTCCAATGGATTCCTTTAACAGACATTTGTTTAACATCCGTGTGAGCCTGCCACAGCCCCTGCCCTCATGGAGTTCCAGAAGAGAAAACAGATATGTAAACACATGATTGCTGCAGAGAGTGATAAATGCTGTAATGAAGATTGCTCTGGACACAGTGTTGGCACAAAAGAACATGGTCAGCTCGAGATGCTTTAGTTCAAACTTGAAGTATATTGAAGTTCACCAGGAGGATAGGAGGTTGACAGGCTTTCTAAGCAGAGGAAACAACAGAGACAGGGGAAGTGGGGCCTAAAGCAATTGATCCTCTCCTATACCTCCGCCTGCAAAGCAGTGGGCATCCTTTGTCTCTTAGACTTACTGGACCCTGATTTATAAATTGCAAATTTTTCTTCCCGGCTGTGAATGTTAGCTTGCAATTCAGTCCTTAGCCATAAAATACACAAGACAATCTGGAACAGATTGGCAATGGGTTTTGTCTAGTTGCATTTGGGGACTGTGTAAAGCATATGGTGCCAGTTACAAAACTCTGAAGCAGTTTGTTCAGAACCCAACACAGCCATATCAGTTCAGGCTCTGATATTGTCAGTTATCATCAAGCATGCCCAGTAAGGTGTTGACATATTCCTATGGAAAATATGCTATCATCTTTGCCATGCGATGCAAAATTAGGGGTTGTCCGTCTTAATGGAGGAACTTAAGACACCATGGCCCCAGTTATAAAATCAGGTGTACTGAAGAAATGTCAGGATACTAGAGTGTCATTTTAGCTTGTCTTAAATTCCTCCTGGTTTTACTTTAGCTCATTATTTCCTGAACTTGAATGCTGTTGCTGTGATTTGATCATTACTATTAAGCAGTTGTCACAATTCCCTGTGTAGGATAAAATGACTCTTTTATTCAAGGCCAAGTCTGGCAAGTCTGTTCTTATAGATCACATATTTCTAAGTCTCCACAGTTTTCACTTTAAAAAGCTGATGCTGTGACTCTACCCCAGGTTGCCTCTCTCCATTCAGCTGAAGTCACCGGGTTTCCCTCCTCTGTCACATGCTCAGCAGATCTGCCTTCTGCCATTGATTCTCAACAATTCACAGCCCCGTGGTAGTTCAAGCTGATCTCCAGAATATGTCACGTATCTGCATTGGTCCACAGCTGCTCTGGGATCCTGCTGTCCCAATCAGATATGCTTGCCTGGCCTAGCAGAACTGAGCTAACACTGCTTTAAAGACAGAGGACTGGCTTTGTTTTAGAATTTTGTAGTTGTTACTCTGCCCAGATCGAATACTGTGTGGATCTTCTGCTTTATCGTTAAAAGGCCAACTGTGTTTTAAGGCTCCAGTGAACTGGCTAATTTCAACAGGTCAAAACCAAAATGGATGTAGCATTAGACACTACTGATTCCCAGTGAGTCCCCCTGCCTTGCCCCAGCTGTTCCTTTTAATTGGAAATGTGTATATCACAGAATAGTTTAACAGTTAAGGCTACTAATTGGGGAAAAAATACTATCTAGTAAGATAAACTGTTCAATAGATTGGTCATTATTTTTTATCTTTCCCTATGGTTTTACATAAAGTTTCAAAAGCCTATTTTAATTGTACTCTAAAAGGTTTATGGAAATAAGAATGATATAATAATTCTTAGAAAGGTCATATGTTTCCCAAACTATGCTCCATGAAATACAGTTTTTTTGGAAGTTAGTAAAGTTAAGAATGGTGTAGATCAACTAAACTAACTTTTTCTTTATTGTGTGTTTTAATTTTTTTATTTTTGTGGGTACACAGTAGGACACTAATATACAATACTTGTACGATACATGAGATTTTGATATAGCCAAACAATGTGTAATAATCACATCAGGGTAAATAGGGTATCCATCACTTTGAGTATTCATCATTTCTTTGTGTTAGAAACATTTCAATTATACTCCCTCAGTTATCTAGAAATGTATAATAGATTATTGTTGACTGTAGTCACTCTTGTGCTATCAAATACTAGATCTTATTCATCTATCTAAGTATATTTTTGTATATATTAACCATCCCCATTTCCCACTCTCCAACCCCCCACCCTTCCCAGCATCTGGTAACCATTATTCTATTCTCTATCTCCATGAGTTCCATTGTTTTAATTTTTAGCTCCTGTGAATGAATGACAACATGCGAAGTTTGTCTTTCTGTGCCTGGTTTATCTGATTTTGCATAATGTCCTCCATTTCCATCCATGCTGTTGTAAACGACAGGATTTCATTCTTCTTTATGGCTAAATAGTGTTCCATTGTGTATGAGTACTATACTTTCTTTATCCATTCATCTGTTGACGAACACTTAGGTTGATTCCAAATCCTGGCTAAAGTGAATAGTGCTGCAATAAACACGGGAGTGTAGCTATCTCTTCCATATACTAATTTCCTTCCTTTTGGCTATATACTCAGCAGTGAGATTGCTGGATCACAGGATAGTTCTACTTTCAGTTTTTTGAAGAACCTCCATACTGTTCATACTGTTCTCTATAGTGGTTTCACTAATTTACATGTCCACCAACAGCATATAAGGGTTCTCCTTTCTTCACATCCTTGCCTCCCTTTGTTGTTACCTGTCTTTTGGATAAAAGCCATTTTAAGTAAGGTGAGATGGTATCTCACCGTAGCTTTGATTTGCATTTCTCTGATGATCATTGATGTTGAGCACCTTTTCATATACCTGTTGGTCATTTGTATGTCTTCTTTTGAAAAATGTCTATTCAGATCTTTTGCCCATTTTGAAAAACTGGATTATTAGATTTTTTTTTCTGTTGTTGTTTGCCCATTTTTAAATTGGATGATGAGACTTTTCTCTATTGTTGTTTGTGTTGTTTATATGGTTTATATGTCTGGTTATTAACTCTTTATCAAATGGATAGTTTGAAGATATTTTCTCCCATTCTGTGAGTTGTCTCTTCACTTTGATTATTGTTTCCTTTGTTGTGCAGAAGCTTTTAAACTTGATGTGACCCCATTTGTCCAGTTTTGCTTTAGTTGTCTGTGCTTTTGGGGAATTACTCAAGAAATCTTTGCCCAGACCTATGTTCTGGTGAGTTTCCTCAAATATTTTTTTAGTAGTTTCATAGTTTTGAGTCTTAGATTTAAGTCTTTGATTCATGTTGATTTGACTTTTGTGTATAGCAAGAGATAGGGGTCTAGTTTTATTTTTCCACATATAGATATCCAGAACTAAACTAACTTTTGGCAAAAATTTTTTAATAGTTGCCTAATTTCACTGTCAGTAGTAAGATGTTCCACAAACAAATTTTTATAGTTCCATAAAGCTGACTATAAAAATATGTGAAACAAGTTGACATTGCTTATATGGAAGCTAATTCAGCCATCTCAGAGAATTTTAATTTCCTGAGGAGACAATTATTTTTGATGACATATCTTTAACTGTCTGTCAAAGAACCTACGGCCAGGAGAATCTATATAACTGAGTTAGCTGTTCCAATGACTACTTATATAAAAACACCGACCTGAGAAATCACGTGAGACCATTTATTCGATGATGGATCGTTAGTGAAAAACTCAAATGTGGCAACAGGGACCAAAAGCAAAAAGAAAATACCACAGAGCTATATGGAAACAATTGTCATCCATTTACTATTTTCTTAAAATTATAAACAAAATAAATATTTTGTGATGACAGACATCTATCTGGCACAACAACAACAACGAAAATCACTCCTGGGAATGAATAAGATCTTGAATTAGCTGCAAGTTTTCCTTTTACCATAGGTCACATATTATTCATGTGCTATACTCATGTATTCTTTGAATACACCCATTTCTTTGTTCATTTATAGCAATTTTCCTGCACATCATTATTCAGGCTGTGAACTATGTTAGTAGATCAATTTTGGAAACAGGATTCCTCTTTGGAAAAGTATTAATCCTATTTTACATGCTGCATCAGATGCTGCCCCTTGTTGTACCCCTAACCTTGGTCATACACTATGGAGTTCTCCTGTGAAACTCACTGGAATGCAGAACGCTGGAAACCAGAGTCATTGTGACAAGGGTGGCACGGTGACAAGAGAATAGATGGATTTAGATCTAATATTATTAGAAGCACAGTGGTTAAGTGTGGGGCTAGTGAGTCAGACTAAATAATTCAAATGTTTACCATTCACCCTCTTTGTGACCCCATACAATTCCAATCCATTGTTGCCTCAGTTTCGTCCTCTGTGAAGGGCTGCCTTATAAAATTGTTCAGAGGATTAAATGAAAGGATACACATAAAGAACCTAGAACCATGCATGACAAATAGTGAGGGCTCAATAAATGTGACCATGATTGGAATTAAAGTCCTACTCTGTGCCACTAATCACATTGTGTACCTTATACAACATATCTGTGAATTAGATAGCATAAGTTTCATTTAATAGATATTGTGAACAAATGGCAGTTATAGAGCTTGAGGAATTTAGCTGGTATTAGTCAGTACTATGTTTCATATACATACTATACATATGGTATCTATTACATATGCATATATGTCATATATAAAATAAAATTAAGCTGTACGTTACATACTGTAGCCATTTATTATTTTATCCTGATAATATGCCATGGACAAGGTGAGAGGATTTTAATGATGATGGGGGTGGGGTGGGCTATCTCAACATAATTAGATTTGCATACTTAAAAAAATACAAAAGCTGGACTGAAGACAAGTGAGTCTAGAGGTAGGAAAGTGAGTTAGGAGGGTATTATGAATTGTTCAGGGGAAAGGTGATGAAAGTCTGCATTAGGTTGGTGGGGAAGGAGCCAGGATACGAGATGTGTAAAAGGAAGTTATGAGCACTGAAGGAGAGGGGGAATAATCTAGGATAAGTTGGAAATCTTTGGGTAATTGGCTGGACAAATGAGAAGAGTTTGGGGTTCCAAAAACACACTCATTCCCCTTCTCGACCAAAGAAATTTGTGTTTTCTTTGCTGCAGTGTCATAACGCTTTTATCAGACTTATTGTGCTTTATTGTAATATATTTGGATTTTCCCCAAGACCTTATAAACCTAGACAGTACATGAACAATAGTATCTGTTGAATCAATATAGGTTTTAAGTCACATTGGCCGTATTCAATATATGATATGTGTTAAGACATATACTTTATCAATACTAAATTTCAATTCTCTCCCAGCTTCTTGGCATGTAATGATATCCTTCTTGGAAATAAGAAAACCTGAAATTAGTGCTATTGGAAAGAAGAATCAATAACTCTAAGCGACATATATAAATGAATGAAACACTTCTCTGTGCAATTTTTCTCACTGTGTCACAGGACTGGGATGACCATTTGTTTTGTATTTTTTACTTTAACATATAATGATGTTAACTAGCATTAGTGTTGGTGAGACTGTGGGGAAACAGGCACACTTATACGTTGTTTAATTAGCAGAGCATATTAAAGTTTAAAATTCTCACTTAAATTTTTTTTAAATTCCACTTCTAGAAATCTTTACTATAGAAATGAGTACAAGAATAAAAAGATTTCTATGTAAGATGATGGTCATTGTAACAATATTTATGGTAGCAAAGCATAAGAAAATCTGAATGTATGTCAATAAATGACGAAATAGATAAATACAGTACATTCATATAATGAAAGATTATCTAGTCATTTAAAAGAGGAAGCTAATTTCATATCTTCTGACCTGAAAAAATGTGCAAAATACATTAAATTGGAGAAAAAAGAAAGTTGCGGGCTACTGTTATAGCATTGTTTCATTTTTATTTTAAAATACCAATGTATGCGGTGTATATATAAACATATCAGTGTCAGTTTGGACAAAATCTTAAAGAATATACACTCAACTGTTATATGCTCTTTAACCTCAGAGCATAGAGTGACTGAGTATGATGGGATAGGTGGAGAACAGATGTTCATTAGGCATTTTACATGTTTTTTTTAAAGTGGTGGGATTATGAGTAATTTGTTTTTCTTTCTTCAGTGATTCTCAGTATTTCTTCAGCCATTAAAAAAACGATAAAAACAAATTAGTATGTACTGATCTAGAAAGGTATTCATGATATTGTAAGTAAAAAATGTAGGTTACAAACAAAAGTTTGCATTGAATTGTATCATTTCTTGGTAAATATTTATAATAATACAAAGGATAGATGGATATATACCAAACTGTGATGTCTGGGGCAAGATTAGAAAGAACATGCAGTGATTTCTTACATACATTTTGTATTATTTGTAATAAAAACAATAAAATATTAAAACAACCATTAATAAAAGGTCATCATACCTGTTTTATATCTTAGAAATATGCTTTAAAAGTTAATAGATTTTAGTAAAGAAAACTATATTCTAATTAGATTAGTAGCATTTTCCATTATGCAAAATATCCTTCTGTAAAGTGAATTAACTTTTTGTGATATTAATATTCACAATGTCTGGCTGCCCATTTTGGCCTAGTTAATGCTTGTCTTTTGGAGAAATAGAGGTCAAATTTCTTAATTAACTGTCTAAAACTTACTGAGAAATGTCATTATTTTGCCTTCATGAGGATCTCAAGGAAGGCTCTGTGCCCCACTTCTATGCATTTGGTCGCTCTTTTCCTTTTTGAATGAGGGGTATTTATCTTTAGCAGTTGAAACTCTTTGAATGTTGACATAACTTAGATTTCAAGGTAGAAGAAGGGAGGTTACTGATGCCTGTACTTACATAGAGGAAGCAGATTACTACATTTGCCTGAATACAAAAATCCTGAAAAAGCAGCTGTCTACTAGGGGCTTCCCTGTCCATGGAATGAACCTCCTTTCTCATGGACATTAGGACCTATGTTTGGAAGAAAATCAGTTTTTATCATCCTGTTTAGGGTAATAAATGAATTGGCTGGGTACCCTTCAGCTTTCTACTTGCTTCCAATCCATGTTTTAAAGAGCCTTTTAATTTCTGAGCATTTAAATTACATTAATTACATTTGAACTGAACAGGTTCTTACAGTGTCTTGTGCTTGCAAAATTTTCAAAGGGAGAAAAATGTTAGTTCAAACCTTGTAATCCTAGAGCTGAGTGCAGCTGAGAATTTTAAGAAAAGTCAGCAAAATGAATGGCATACATTGTATTTATTTATTCAAAATAATATGTGATTACATTCTGCATTTCAGAACTCCTAAAAGAACAAATTATCTGTCTTAATTGAAGCTCCGTTTTCAGGAATAGAAAATAAGTAAAAACAATACTAGAAACCTCGGAAAGTGCAAAGAAAAGATAATACCAAAAGTACCTAAAATAGAGTTTCCTAAATATCAACTGAGGAGTGACTGTGAAATCTTTCAACAGTGTGAAAAGTGAATAAAAGACTCAGAATTACCTATAGGGCGAAAAATATAAGAGGGATGAAATAATTAACTTACTAAAAATGGAAGGAAGTGTTGCTTCACTGACAGATGAGTGGGATGTATAAAGTCTCACAGTGTAAAAAACGATACAATTTTTCCAGTTCTGATTAATAAAGGACAGCATTTCTAATGCACTCATAAAACATGGAAAGACTTTTCATGTTTGATGACATATATAAATTTAAGAAAAAATCTTCAAAATCAATAAAAATTGTAATTACTATACCTATTAACAGGCTTAATAATATAGTTTTCATAGTATCTAAAATTCATCTGAAATCCTCATCAGCAAAATAAACCTTGCTTTCCAGAGAGAGAAGTCTTTTCTTTACTTAATAATGAAAAGGGACTGCATCCCAGAAGAGAAAACCAATGTTTTATGGAGGTGGCCTGCAGCACCCACTTGAATCATCAGGATTAGGCAATGACCCTCTTTTGGTTATATTTATCTGACCGTTTTCTGCAGGAAAGGAGCATTAATAGCTATATAAAGCTTCAACACATGTTGCACAGAGAGGACTGTATAATCCTCTATTATTTCTGCCTGTAAATGACTACATGTCTAGCACTAGCCTGGGGCAGAAGTGGCTGCCAGGAAACTTGACCTGCATCATGGGCTTAATGAAGCTGTAATGTTCTGTTTATAATTCTTTCCACTTTTAACTAGTATTGTATCCAGGGGAAATGAGATAATGTGCCTCTCCTTTTTGGATCACTGGGGCTACTGACCAGTCCTCTGTGAAGGGACAACGAATACAATGTGGATACTGTTCAGGTTCTGTAACTTGCTCTGACCATTATTCTGGAGGATCAATTCAGATTTGGGCAGGTAGGGCACCTAATTTTCACCCACAGGAACAAAGTCTGACATATGGCTGCCTGTAGGTGTGTGTGGACTGGTAGACTTGAAATATACTTGTATACAATTTCCTCTGCCTTTTCTATGATGACAATAAGTGAGGCTGGGCCTTTCCAATATTTTATTTAGAGATGTTTTCCTTCAGTTTCCCTAGCCCTTTTCTGATCATTTTTCTCATTCAGGGGCTTCTACTTTGTAAAACTATTATGGACTTTTAGACTTCCATTGTGCTCCGTCTCTTCTGGCCACGGCAGTAAGAAAGGAAAGGATATAATTTTTTGTTTTTGCTTTTTTAAGCTAACCTGTAATCAAACCAGTGGCCCCCTCTCCAATTTTGGACCAAAGAGTTTAGAATGGAGGCATCATTAAATAGGTGAAAGAGGTTTTTAGAGTGGTAGTTCTTCTCCTGCAAGGGTTCTGAAATGTGGGGTGTTTGAGGAAATCCAGACTCGAATGGATCTCTCCTTTCTGAGCTCCTCCTCCTCACCTCCCTGAAAGCAAGGATTGGGAACCCTCACAGAGTGCAGGTGCAAATGTAGGTGCTCTAGTGGAGAAGCGGTGTCTTGCCTCTTTTGGCCTTTTGCGTGGACAGCCCCAAGACCTAAAGCCAGCCCTACCATGTGACACACAACTGACGAGCAGCTTCCCATCCTTTCTCTTTCTTTATTCTTCTTCTATTCTTCTGCTCCTGAATACCAAAACAAAACATAGCCTCATAACCTACTCATTTAATACAGTTACCCTTTCCTCCATGACAACTAGTCAGAATTCCTCCTGTTATTATACACTTGTTAACAATTCCAGTGGCCCTGTTTCCCTCAGACAGAAAATTCAGAGTTTCCTCAGCACCATGAAGTCAGAAGCAGCACAGAAGGGAGACAGAGGGTGATGGCCTTGCTGCTCAACTACCCTGAGAGTAATTAGTGTCTTAGCTAAGGAAAAGGCCCACAGGGGCAGTTAGGGAGCCACTGTGGACTTTGAGATGGTATAGAATGGTCTGTTGTCAGGGTGGAAGCCATGCTGAGGAGTCTATCTGTTGACAGAAAAGGAAAGGGAAAGATGGTAAGACATGACCAGGAGTCACAAAGATAAAGATTATTTTTTAACATGGGGGTGATTTGTATGTTTGCTGACAGAGAAGAAGGAGGCCGTAGAAAGGATAAGTTTGAAGAATAATTAATTGGTGGACCCAGGCTCCCAGGAGAAAAGAGGTAATAGGTCTGAGGAAAGTGGAGGGATTATCCTCTGAGAGAAGAGACAGCTCCCTCTTAGATAACGGATCTGTGAAGGTATAGAAGGATTTGGAGACGTAGGTTTATACCAGCTGACTTTGATCTTCTTAACAATCTGTTGAGACTTAGGGCATAGGGATGAAAGCTTGAGGAGAGTGGAAAAGATTTGGAAAGGATGTATCATGTCCTCTGGTGGTGAGACAGGTGTGTCATATTTATTTATCATGGGCTGCGAGTCAGTGGGTCTTAAAATAGGAACAACTGGCTTCAGAAATTAGCAAGAGCCTAAGCCAGAAGGAGGGAATAATTCTAGAAAAAAAGGCACTCGGTGAACCACCACATGTTTTGAAAGCTCACTAGGTCTATAAGTCTTCCTAGAGGCTCTTTGGAAAATGAATCAGAGGACCTGGGTTATAGCATTGACTCAGTTACTTAACATCTTTCCTATTTTGGGCATGATTGTTAATTATTTCCCAATCAGGATCACCACTTGCAAAATGGGTATCATCTATTAATTTACTCAACAAATACTTACAGACAGCTCACTACTGCCAGGTGCTGTGTTAGGGATGGCAGGTACAAGAGAAACAGGATTCTCTCTGTTCTCAAGTTTCCTTCAGTCTAATGACTTCCAATCTTGCTTCATTTTATGGGAGGGTCAACTGAGATAATAAGTCAGAATGTGTTTTTAAAATTCTGGAGCCCAGCTGTAGAAAAAACCTATAGGAAACTAATTTTTTTCTTGCTTGTTGTGATCATGACCTAATGGTGATCACAATTTCTAGATAGAAGACTACCTCCAAATGATGCCCACAGCTCTCCCAGGCTTAAACCCTCTTACGGCAGCCATTGTCTCCCACTGGGAAGCAGGGAGCACAGCTTTTACACTGCACTGATGCTATCCTCGCCACTTCTTCCTGTCTCCAATGACTGGTTGCCCTATTCCTGTGGCTGACTCCTCTGATGAAGACAGCACTAATTCCAGCAGAGGCACAACACAGAGCTGTCCCAGCAGCCAAGTGTAAACCAGCAGAGTTCTTTGATCTTCAGCCTGGTGCATTCTTTGGGTGGCCAAAACTTTGGAAGGACAAGCTGAAAGAGTATGTCTGGTGTTTGGAAGCCAGGTCAGAGGTAATGTTCTGGAGATGCTTGCTGAGAGTAGAATTAAGAAAATTGCCTTTTCTTTTTGATGTCTAAGTCTAGAACAGGAAAAATTATTCTCTGAAATGTCTCCAGAAGTTCTGGGAATGGTCTCTCACTACAATTATGGCTGCAAGATTAATTTTGCTATTCTATACCCAACTTTCATTAGCATACTCAATTTTGTTCCATATTTCTGTTTTATCTAACATTTAAAAATTCCCATCAGTGGTGGAATATGGAGGAAATGGAGGAAATCTTTCTCTTCTTTTGTGTTCAGGCTAAGGGGGAAGTCTACTTCTAAAAGGAGGATTTGTCAGATAGGAAAAAAATATAAACTGCAGATTAGGTGTAGAGGAGAGGAGGACGGAAGATGAAACTGAGGATTGCTTTACCCCCTGCTTTCTGTCTTCCTCTGTGAATGGCTTTATTTATAACTGGATTCAGAAATTAGATTCCAAGAGGGCTTACCAGGTAGAAATATGAGCTAACTGCTCCCTATCTTGATGTGAGAAAAGCCACAAAAATCTGCAAAGAAGTCAATTTTCTGGGCATTTGTCTCTAAATTTTCTTCCTTCCTTCCTTCCTTCCTCCCTCCCTCCCTCCCTCCCTTCCTTCCTTCCTCCCTCCCTTCCTCCCTTCTTCCCTTCCCTCCTTTCTTTCTCTCTTTCTTTCCTTCTCTCTCTCTCTCTGTCTCTTACTCTCCCACTCTCTCCCTCTTTCTCTCTTTTTTTCTTTCTTGATGGCGTCTCACACACCCTGTTGCCCAGGCTGAAGTGCAGTGGCGCAATGTCGACTCACTGCTACCTCCACCTCCCAGGTCCAAGCAATTCTCCTGCCTCAGCCTCGCAAGTAGCTGCAATTACAGGTGTGTGCCACCACGCCAGGCTAGTTTTTGTATTTTTAGTAGAGATGGGGTTTTACCATGTTGACTGGTCTCAATAATAATTCATTTCTATAACTTTGTCTTTCTTGGGGTATCTGGATAGAAAAGTACATTTTCTAGAGTTTGTTCCCTACGCTCTTGTTCTTGACCTTCCCATCTGATGTGCACCTCCTCCTACCTTGTATCTCAGATCTGATTTTCTCAAAAATCTAGAGATTGATCTATTAAAGGCAGAAACACCCACACACGTTACAGTGAAGGTAGGTTTTTGTTAGCTTTTGACATATGATTCTCTGCCTTGCCCTATCTAACCTTCTCTTCACTGCTCTCTCCTCTTTTGATTTGCCTTTAATGTGGATATTCTCCTGTGAATGACTCTGAAGTCGAATGTCTGAGAGGAGCTCAGAGGCCCTTCACTGCTACGATGACACTACTGCTCTCATTGTCATTTCCTCATTGACCTTAACTTCTTGGTGTGATTTGTTTCTCTTCTTGGGCTAGAGAAGTTCCTTTCTCCTTAAGTTCCCCACTTTGCACTGGTCTGTATTGAACTTTCTGTTTCATTCAATTCAACAAATATTTACTGATAGTTGTGCCTGGTCCAATGTGGGATAAAAATGTAAATAAGACTTTTTTATTAAAAACTTAAAAATTTGTGGGGAGACAGCCAAGTGCAGAGCAAGCCAAATATTGTAATAAATTCTGCTGTACACACTTGAGAAGAATTAACTGAAGGTACACCCGCATTCCAAACAAGGCTCCCAGGACCTCTCCATTTTGCCTTTTTCCTATTTCCAAATTCCTACATCACTTATTTGAGGCTTAAATCAGCATTTTCCACAGTATATTCCTTGTAACACTAGGCCCAAGAGATGCTCTATGCAAAAACAATTTCACGACCAATTGAGAATAGGAAATGTATACATTCTCCTCTTGGAAGTCCGCATATGCATCAACACACCTGAGGTTTTCATCAGCAGAGAGGCTGAAGAAAAATTCCTTTTAAAAAAAAAATTAAGGAGAACACTAAATAAAAATAAAAATGAAAATTACTATGATGATTATTATTTTCTTTTATTGTACTTTAAGTTCTAGGGCTAACCCAGAAGTCTCTGATCTTATTTCCTTGCACACTACTTTTTACATAATACTTTATAGGAAAAGTGATGTTTCTCTGGCCACACTCTTGGAAACATTGCCCTAATTAATTCATTAAATGAGGAATATGATAATATTATGAAAATCTTACATGGATGCACCTTTATCATCATATAAAACCTTTCATACCAGCTGGCTTTTTAAATGCCTAGAATTGTGCCACCCAATATAGTAGTAATGAACCACATGTGACTACTGAGCGCTTGAAACACAGCCAGTCTCAGATGAGATGCACTGTAACTGTACAATACACATCAGGTTCAGAAGACAAAATAAAAAAAGAATATGCACTATCTCACTAGTAATTTTTATATTGATTATATCTTGAAACATAATATTTCAGATATATTTGGTCCAATAACATATTATTTAAATTAACTTCATCTCTTTCTTTTTACTTTTTTAAAAAATGTGGCTACTGGAAAATTTAAAATTACATATGTGGGTCACGTTATCTTTCCACTGGCTGACACTGCCTTAGAAAATAGAAACTTTTTTCTATATTTGTACTTTTATTTTTCTTTTTTTTTTTGTTTTGCTCCCTAATTTTTTTTTTTTTTGAGATGAAGTCTTGCTCTGTTGCCAGGCTGGAGTGCAGTGGCGTGATGCAACCTCCACCTCCCAGGTTCAAGCGATTCTCTCACCTCAGCCTCCCAAGTAGCTGGGACTACAGGCACGCACCACCACGCTCAGCTAATTTTGTATTCTTAGTAGAGACAGGTTTCACCATGCTGGCCAGGAGGGTCTAGATCTCTTGACCTCGTGATCCTCTCACCTCAGCCTCCCAAAGTGCTGGGATTACAGGTGTGAGCCACCATGCTCGGACCTATATTTGTATTTTTCTGTAGCACACAGAAAGATCATATACCCAGTGAAAATATTTCCAACATTGTTGACTGAATTATTACGGCTGGGAAAGCCAGCGAGTTGAATCTTATTCTCCAAGGTGTTCACACTCTTACTCATTATTATACCCCATGTGTGGACTGTCCCTACTGTCCATTCACTACTTCAGCCTATAAATCATAGAGAACTACACCTTGCAATGCTGCACTTCTACAGACGGTCTAAGACCTCTTGTTATGTTCTTCTTAGCTCTGCAATTACAAATGCTAAAATGCACTTGTAATTCCTATTTCGAAGCAATCATTCCGATGCCATTTCTGTGAATTTCAATAGTTTTTGGCACTTATAGACTGTAGAGTTATTCCCTGGCATTGAATTTAATTTGCCAAAGGCATCATCATTGTTTCTCATGACCTAAAATACTACCCCTTTGTGGGCAGGGGAAAAAAGCAGAAGTTAAAATCCCTACTATTATCACATTTGCTTCAGAGGAATCTTCCCAGGTTTGAAGATCCATGTAACAGGCTCAGAAATAACTGATAGAGACCGTGTATTCAGTTACTGATAGGAATGAAACTTAAAATAAAATCACATGCTTTGATAAGTCATGCCATATCTGTGATATCATCATGCCAGCACGTGGTATCTTGTAACCACCTGGATCTACAGCTACATGAAGGGCTTGGAGTTAGCTGTATTTCATATGAGCTGCAGAGAAGGCTCTGGCACAGTGAATTTCAGAGAGTAATAAGAAGACAACCCCAATGGCAGCTGATATGAACGTTGCAGTGAGAAGAAAATAAGCAGGATTGGGCAGCACTCTGTTAAGCATGAGTCAGGGAAAAAAAAAAAAATTAGGGAGCAACACCATAGCAAATAAACTGCAGATGCTTCCAATCAGGCAAAAGTGTGCTTGCTCCACTCACACTTGCCATCTGGGGAAAACTACAACGAAAATGGATCTGATTTACTCATCTTTCACACAGAAGCATAGCATGTGCCCAAGAAACCATACCGAATGTAACTATCAAAAATGAGCTTTTATCTAAGAAGCTATAAAAAAGCATCAAAAAAGGTGTGTACTCATGACACTCAGAAGCTTGTATTGGAATAATAAAGCCTTCTTATTTTGTCAGTTTGGTTCAATAACATGTTTTGAGATTGTCTAGTTTATAAATGCCAAGGTATAAGGTACTGAGTGATTTTTTCCTAAACAATAAACTGCTGACACCACCTTGTCTTTTGCATAATAACTGCTACCTCAACACTATTTTCTGACTTTTTATTGTAATCTTATTCTAAACACATGTCAGTCTTTCTCTATTGCAATCTAACCACACATTGTCATTAGACTTAAACTTTGAAACATATTTCTGAACATATCTCCCCAATAGTAACAAAAAAAAAAAATCAATGAATTACCATTGGCATTAAACAAAAGTCACACTTCCTAGTCTGATTCTTAGGTTTACAATTTGGTTTCATCTACTAGCTTGACCTTACCATCCATAATCAACTTTGTATACTCCACAGATTAGGGGATTTGGACGGCTTGCTTTGCTACTCTTGTGCTGCCAGGCTGAGCTTCCATCTCTGCACATCCAGATCCTACTCAAAGTTCATGGTTCAAGTCAGTTCCATGGCTCTCTCAATAGCTAGAATTCTACGGCCTCTGCCCCCAGCATTTTTCTAAGCATTCTTCTACTGTTACCTCTATTAAGCACATACGCACACGCACGTGCACACACACACACACAAAACACACCCATATACACACACTCAACTGTAGCAATTATTCTGCCTGAATCAAATCCTAGCTTTGCCCATTACTAGTTGTTTAACATGGGGAATTACTTAACCTCCCTGTGCCTTAGTTTCCTCAAGTATGTAAAGGATAATCATAGGACTTACTTCTAAAGGTTGTTGTGGGGAATAAATGAGTTTCTGTAAAGCGTTGAGAACAGTGCTTGATGCATAGTTTGCCCTTTGTAAGTAATTCAGTGTTATCCATAGCATCAGTCACAGTAAAGGTATTAGTGGTACTGTTGTTATTTTTGTATCCCTGGCAGTACTTTCATGTGATCTCATGTATTGCTCATGATCAACAAACATTTATAGAGTAAAGCAGTAAGTAAATGAGCATAAAGTAATACATTTCAAAATGAGAGTCAATGCACTAATTTGCTATTACTTTTAAAACCTGCTTTAGGAATGTTCTCCTAATAGTACCAGGACTTATTGGGTACTCTCTAGAAAAAAAAAAAGATTATTTTTAAGGAATAACTAAAGTAAAAACAAAGCTCTACTAACTGGAAACTTGTGGATTAGCTACCTTATGAAAATGCATTATTTTAGTGTGCAATTCTGAAGAAGTAAACATTGATCAACATTTATATTTGATATCCTTAACTGTAACAAAAATGCCCAAAATGAAAATTGAGTTCAGTCCAGTAATGACAACCAAATGGTGTTTTTTCAACTTTCCAGATTGACTTTATGCCCATTATCTCATTAAAGTTCTTTTGCTCTAATGAGCTAGACTTGTGGGAAAAGGTTTAAAAATAAAGCTGAAAAAAAGAGAAACTTTAGTGTGATCTAAAATTCGGTCTCATCTATTCTCTATCAGCGTACAGTAGCATGGGGAACTGAAGAAACACTCTTCAGCCTTTGAAAATCAACGTGCATTTCATAGAGAGCTGCTGCCTTTCAGTCACAGCATTTTCCCTGCTGTCTTATAACTACGTCCTGCACTAAATTTTACATGTCCCCAGACTCCTATTTAATTCTCACAGCTGGGAGACGGGACTAAGTCCAGCCAAATCTGTTTTCCTAGAGTGCCTACAAATCTGCCCTTTAATAATTTATTTTCTCTACTATAATGGTCTCTAACTAAGCTCTAATAGATTTTGCCACACAGTTGTGGCTTTAATCAGAAAAGAGAGTTTTATGGGTTTATTAATCATGCTCTTTTTCAAAAGCTGCTGATTAAGCATTTGCTTGACAGTTGAGAGCAGTCAGAAGGTACAATGGAGGCTGTCGGCTTACAGAGTAGCAGCCTGCAGGTAGCTTTCTCACAGGGCCCGCAACAGACTGCATACAGCTAGTGCCAACTGAGCAGACTGAAGTTTCAACTGCCCCCAGCTCCTAGCAACAGATCGTTCTCAGAAATCTTCTCCCCACCATTTTATTCACCAGGACTATTCCAGCAGCCAATAGCAAAATTCCTTCCTGCTCTCCACATCCCAAAGCAGCTAAATTATTTCTGAAACTGAATGACATGCTTGGCAAAGAATGTATTCCACCCTGAGGCGCTACTTACAACAAGGTTTTCTTTGGCCTACTCAAGCAGCAGACCCACTAAACACCATCTCCCCCTGCCTTCTAGGAAAGCGGCAACCTAAGCCACATAGTCCCTTCATGTGTTATAGTCAAGGCACCAAGTAACAGCCAAACAACACAACAAGGCTTCCTGGACTCAAGAAAACCCCTATTTCTCCAAGGCCAATTTACAGCACACTCATAGAAATACACATTCAGACCAAACACCAACCGACTTTGAGGTTTTGTTAGAAGTCAAGACACCAGGAAGAAGTAGCAAGTAGTGTTTTGGAAAGAAAAATTAACTTATGTTTATTGAATTTTATACACTGAAGATAAATGTTTTCTTCAAAATGCATATCTATCTCGAAGTCCTTCACATTTCTTACATATGTGTGGAAATTTCCGTATTCCCTTAGTGGTTATTACCAAGTAGAGAAGAGTGAAAATATCCTTGAGGTGAATTCAGTAATGATTGGTCCATGACTCGTCTAAACTTTTCTACATTTGGTTCCACAGCAAACATTTAAAGCAGTACTTCATATTCTTAACCTAGCATAGTGTGTTAGATGTACTTCTCATTTGACTTAAAATGATCAGATTTCTAAAATTAAATTTTTGCTAGAATTATCAATATTATCTATGTTGATGTATCTGTAATCACTAGAAAATGAGCAGTTCTTTGTTTCAATATGTGTTTTTGTATAATGAAAGGTGATTTAAAATGATAGTAATTAAACCATGGAAAGAATAAAGCAAAATATGTTTAAATTATCTTATGTTTTTTCAAAATCAAGCTGTTAACTCTACACAAAGATTTCCTGGGTTAATGTTATAGATATCTGTGTAGATATTTTATCATGTCTCTTAAAGGTCTGAGATCTTACATGTTTCTATTTGTATCGCCTCTTTTGAAAGAATTAATAGACCAGTAAACAAAACAGGAGACTTTAGTATGGTACTTTATACACTGTAGTATACTAAGCAAGAAAATCATAATATCAAAAACTAGTGGTGCTCGCTTCACCAACACATATACTAAAATTGGAAAGATATAGAGAAGATTAACATGGCCCCTGTGTAAGGATGACATGCAAATTCATGAAGCGTTCCAAATTTTTAAAACAGAAAATTTAGCCTGGCATGGTGGAACAAGCCTGTAGTCCCAGCTTCTCAGGAGGCTGAGGCAAGAGGATCACCTGAGCCCTGAAGGCTGAGGCCGCAGTGAATGGTGAAAGAACCACTGCACTTCATCCTGGGCAATGGAGCGAGACCCTGTCTCAAAACAGAAAAACAAAAACCAAACAACTAATGAGAGAAAGGGATGTTTTTAAAAACAGATCATATTAGTTCTCTCTAATGAATTTATAAAAATTAAAAACTTACTTTATGAGACATTAGAAAGTCCCAATACACACATTTGAATTCATTTCTGTCCTTCACATCATATTACATTTTTAAATAAGCAATGAGACGTACTGAGCTTAAAAGCTTGACAGATTTAACAGAAAACCAAAACCCCAAACCATACACCTGGTAAATGAAATAATCCTCAGTTACAGTCTTGATATGTTGAGATCATATATGCTCTGCTTCAATCATCTGAAAAATGGTAAAATAAATCTATAGTTTGGTCCATGTTAATTAAATTATATTTAATCACCATTATCCAGGTAGTACCATGAACACTTTTTACTGCTATCATTGCAAAATATATTATAGGCCGAGTACAGTGGCTTGTGCCAATAATCCCAGCACTTTGGGAGGCCAAGGCAGGTGGATCACTTGAGATCAGGAGTTTGAGACCAGCCTGGCCAACATGGTGAAACCCTGTCTCTACTAAAATAAATACAAAAATTAGCTGGGCATGGTGGCAGGCACCTGTAGTCCCAGCTACTTGGGAGGTTCAGGCAGGATAATTGCTTGAACCCGGAGGCAGAGGTTGCAGTAAGCCGAGATAGACCACTGTACTATAGCCTGGGCAACAGAGCACATCTCTCGCTGTATATATAGATATACGGCGGGGAGGGGGGGGGTCAGTGCTTGCTCATCCATGTTAATAGAGGCCATGACTGTACAGATAAATGAAGTCCACAGATGTTAATTTCTAACTCTTACTTCATTATAAACATATAGGAAAATACTTCCAATTTATTTCTGAGATTTTCTATCGGGCATGTCTTAATCTTGTACCTGAGTTTTACAGGAGATATGAAGCAGTAGAAATTTGACATAAATCAGAAGTAGGATTAAATCTTAACTACCACTAACCCTGGGCAAGTTACTAGCCTTTTAAAACTTTAAGTTCCTCCTCTGTAGAGTTAACAACGCTTACGTAGTGGGGTTATTGAAAGGCTATGCACCTACTAACACATAGTAGTTGCTCAGAAATGACAACTTCCCTCATTTCCCTACTTTTCCTCCACCCTTCATGTGCTTCTGGCCCACTCTTTAGAATCTTGGAGGATACCACGTCATTGCTGAAATTTTCAGATAATCCATGAGAAGAAGCAATTAAAGGAGAAATTGAATTAATGTGATTTTGATTTTATTAGTTGCAGCAACCCAATAGGAACTTTGACACAAAAGAAAGAAAAGCTTTTATATCTACTAAACAAGCCTAAAAGGTATTAGGGTACTATAAATGGTTTATTTTTTCAACTAAAGTAACCCAGATTGTTCACATTTTCCGTCATTTAGCTTGGTATCTTTAATAAATGTTGGCCAGTCTAACAGTGCTCACATTTCACTTTTGGTTTCTTCTCTTTTAATTTTTTCATCAAACATTTGTTCATATGCATTGTAAAAACAAACAGAAATTAACCATAGCAATGGCTAAAATATAAACCACAAATTTGACTGAGTCAGCGGAGGTTTTTCTGGGTAACCCCAAAATTCCATGTCTCTGTGTATTTCAGTCCCTTTGTCAACTTATTACATGATAAATGAAACAGATCAGAAGAACAGAGTAAAAATTAATCCATCTTAAGAGTTCTATATGCTCTTGGTCAGATCCCTGATCCAAAAGGAAACCTGATCTAGGTTTTGAAAGCACTTTGGTGTCCCAGAATGATTTTACTTGATCAAGTTCCCAGAAAATACATGGTTCAGCCTGATGACAAATTGTCAGAAAATCAGTGGGAAAGTGCTCTGCTTCTCCTCAGCAGAAAACATAAAAATCATATCTATTTTGTTTGTCTTAAAATTTTGATATAAGAGTCTTCTCTTTGCCATCAGGCATGAATATTTTTATTTATTTTACAGTATGTGTTTTGTATTCAAGTGCATAAATGAATAAAAGATAGTTTTTTTCCAAAAATTTTCTCTATCTTTTTGTTCTTTGCATATTCTCTTGACTTCTAAATAACTATTGGTCTGCTTTACCCCTCAAAACCTGACCTGTAGTTATTCAAGTTTGAACATAATGTGCCAAACATTTTGTTCATTATATTAAGCTATGCGTTGGGTACAAAGAACAACTTAAGGTTAGCTCTGGTACTCGAGGGATGTCCTGCTTGATTCTAGAGAGCACAGACACAAAGCAGCATGTACAGTCATGCATATCATCCATCTTATAGATTGTATATTTCTTCCAAAGTATTTGGAACCAGAGTGTTTTGGACTGCGGATGCTTTTAGATTTTGGAATATTTGCAGTAAATATTTACCGGTTGAACAGCCCTAACCCAAGAATCTGAACTCCAAAATGCTCCAGTGAGTGTTCTTTTAAACCTCATGTCAGTACTCAAAAAGTTTTGAATTTTGGAGCAGTTCAGATATTGGATTTTCAGATTAGGTATGTTCAAACTCTATATGCACACATGCCTTGTAGGAAAGAATGAGGGGAAATGGTGAAAGAATAAGATGACCCAAGAAAGAGCCAATTGTATTTAGGAAATAGCCAGTGGACATAGTAGTTAATAGTTGCAGATTCAAATATAATGTCAAAGCTTCACAGATTTC
This sequence comes from Theropithecus gelada, assembly GCF_003255815.1. Taxonomy (NCBI): domain Eukaryota; kingdom Metazoa; phylum Chordata; class Mammalia; order Primates; family Cercopithecidae; genus Theropithecus; species Theropithecus gelada. The sequence goes on along the minus strand of NC_037670.1, from coordinate 145,695,170 downwards.
CCCTCTCCAATTTCATTCCTTTCCACTTCTGGGTCTCCAATTTACTCATAATGCCAGAAATGGGATCACTGCACAAGATATTTTCAATGTATTTGTAAGGTCTACTTATATCACTTATTGTCAAGGAAGTGTTCTGGTTTGCTGCCATCTAGACAAGAGATCAAACAACACTCTGATTAAAATGAAATATTTATTGTGGACCTAACTGTAGTGCCAGTTTGTTGGTAAGCCAGGGAAATAATGTTGAAGGAAAGTTCAAAAACTGAATTGTTCAAATAATAGCATTTCCTCTTTTTCTTTCTACCATCTTTCTCAATTTCTGTGATGAGCTCACCAATTAAAAATACATTTTGATCAAGGTCTGAAACTGATATATCTCTCAGAGTTTTGGACCCAAAATTACGAAAAAGAACCACAGAGGCATGCAACCAATAACCACCCAAATTTAAGTGAATTAGAACTTTTCTGTTTTGCCACGCTAGTCCGAAAGCCACAGGCATTCCACCACCCCAGAAGGATCTGGAGAAGTGATGGAGAGAATGAAAAATGAACGCAGATTGTACATAATTGTGCTGTCACATTCTTATTTCAATGGCCACAGAAAGAACCCCAAGTTTCAATTCAAAGGCCTCCCTAGCAAAAATAATATTCTTCTCCTCAGCCTGCCTTGTACTGGTCCTTCAAAATCATCTCAGATGTCACTTCCTCCAGGAAGTCTTCTCTAATACGCTTAATTGCAGACTGCAGGGTGTAGACTTATGGTATCCTTTGCTCACCAGGTCATGAATTTCCCTATAAATCTGCAAACTATTTGTTAAACTCCAAAAACGTTGTCTTTTTCTATGCTCGGTGTTTTTTGAAGAGTTTGGATTGCGGTTTATATTCTAAAAGGTGGCAAAAAGCATGAATCAAACAGTTCTTTTACTTTTTTCCCCCGAGCACCTACCCTTTAATATTTTGGAACATTTTCCTCATTCCATTAATTCTCTATTTTGCTATAACCACATGGCCTTTACCTCCAAGTAACCTTGGCATTTATAGGCTAAAGGAACAATACTATAACAGCCAAGACTGGCCAGACAGGCTTTAAAACTCAGCACTGACTGTGGGATGGGGAAAATCTGATTTGTGTGTGTGTGACTTTTGTAAAATAATTTGTAACTTAACTTAGATGACTTCACGAGGATTTAATAAAATCCTGTCATCACATTCAGGTTTCAGATTTTATATGTTTGCTAAATGTGGTAGAATAATCCAGAGCTGGTTTCATTTCTTCAGAGTTTCAGAGGCTGCATTATTTGAAAGAGAAGTTTTTGATGGTCAAAAAAAGCATATATGTTTCTCTGATACTGGAAAATAAAAGTAGATAAAAGAAAAGTATTTTCTTAAAATTATTTATTTATTTATTTTCTAGTTTTCCTGAGTCTAGGAAAACATTGCCTCTCTAATTTTACTACAGTCAGAATTGAAATTAGTTCCTGAAAATAATATTTGGCATTAGGGGCAGTTTAGTGTCTGGAACACATAGGTCTGGAAGTGAGAAAAGCTTGGTCTTATCCAGCTTAAAATATTCAGACATACCTTTTTAAAAACTAAATCGGATAATGCCATGCCTGTTCTCAAAATCACCCAATCCCCCCGACCCCTGTCCAATAAAATCTAGTCCTTTTTTTTTTTTTTTTTTTTTTTTTTTTTTTTTTTTTTTTTTTTGAGACAGAGTCTCGTTCTGTTGCCCAGGCTGGAGTACAGTGGCGCTATTTCGGCTCACTGCAACCTCCTCCCACAAGGTTCAACCGATTCTTCTATCTCAGCTTCCTGAGTAGCTGAGACTACAGACACACGCCACCACACCCAGCTAACTTTTATTTTACTAGAGACAGGGTTTCACCATATTGATCAGGCTGGTCTCAAACTCCTGACCTTGTGATCTGCCCGCTTTGGCCTTCCCAAAGTGCTGGGATTACAAGCGTGAGCCACTGCGCCTGGCCTAAAATCGAGTCTTTAGCATAGTTTGCAAGGTGTTTCATGATCTGTCTCCATTGCCCAACCTTTCTGCATCCATCTCATTGTTTTTTTTCTCTACTTTCTATCTCACTATTTGCCAGAGTCACAATGCCCACTCTACTCACTGTTTTTCAAATCACCAGCGTGTGCCCACCCCAGGGCTTTTGCACTCACTGTTGCTCTGCCTAGGATGTGCTTGTATCAGATAGGTGAAAGGCTTCCCTTCTCACTTCATTCAGGTCTCTGCACAAATGCCACCTCATCAAATGGGCTTCTCTCACCACTCTTACAATAGTGCCCCTTCTCATTCTCTGTCTTTTTATCTTGTTTGATTTTTTTCAGAGCACTTATCATTATGTGGCATATTGTATATTTACTTGTTAAAATTATTTAACTGTTTCTTCAACCCTAATGTAAATTTCACAAAAGCAGAGATTTTTGTCTTTTTTTGTTTGCTGCCGAGTTCTTGTTCACTGTTGTTGCCTGGTGTCTATAATAATACCTGACACTCGGTAGGCACTCAGTAAATACTTGTTGCAAGTATTTATATCTGTGGAATGAATAAATAAATCTTTGTATCCATTTGCTAAATTGATACAGAGTTAAGATGATAAAGTAGGCAATAAATACAAATTATATATTTAAAAAAACCTCTTAAGAAAGTAAAATAAGAGTATGGCTAAAATCACTGTCATTTCTTTTCCAAAAATTGTGATGACTTTAAAAATCACCTATGGGCAAACTCTTTATTTTTCATAAGTTGAGAGGCATCATGGTTAAATTAAGTTTTCTAACAAACCTGATATGGCTTGGCTCTGTGTCCCCACCCAAATCTCATGTTGAATTGTAATACTCAAGGTTGGGGGAGGGACCTGGTGGGAAAGGAGTGAATCATGGGGGTGGATTTCCCCCTTGCTGCTCTCATGATAGTGGGTTCTCATGAGAACTGATGTGTGGCACTTCCTCCTTCGCTCTTTCTCACCCTGTTGCCACGTGAAGATGTGCTTGCTTCCCCTTCTTCTTCCGCCATGATTGTAAGTACATTTACGCTTTCCAGCTGTGTTTCCTGTATAGCCTGCAGCACTGTCAGTCAATTAAACTTCTTTTCTTCATAGATTACCTAGTTTCAGGTAGTTCTTTGTAGCAGTGTGAGAATGGATTAATACGCCTTCATTGATTTTACAGGACTTTTTCATACTGGCTTCAAAGTATCCTTCATCTTCATAAATGAAGAGAGCTATCTTGGAGCAAGGAAGATGTTGGAAATAAAGGTAGAATGGAACACCATTATGTGAAAATATGTCTGAAGGACGCAGAAATGCCCAGATCCTATGATATAAGGCATAGTCACTACTCTGTTAGCAGCTCCTGAGATAATCAGACAAGGGATGATGACAAATGGGAAGCAAGGTTACTGTTGCCCAGGCTTGTGTCTTTGCCTCAGTTTTCTTTAGTAGTAAACCTGGCAGAGTCAAATACTCATGTGCAAGGAGCATTACCTCCCTCACCCAAGCTCAAATCCTAGTCTTCTCTTCTCTCCTCTTTACACCTTCTTGCCAATAACATGATGGCGTATCTGAGCCTCAATCACTTGAGATGAGAAGGATTTTTCTGTCCTCATCTTAAGTCTATTTCTCAGAGAAATTCCCATATTTTACCACTACTCCCATTCCTTCTCAGCTTTGCCATGCCACACTTTCCTGATTTTCTTTCTTGTCCTTACTCCTCCATTTAAGTTTCCTTTTCTGATTCTCCCCTTTCCCCATCTCTAAATGTTATGATCCTCAAGGCTCAGTTTTGGAATCTTTTAGTTTTTCTCCTCACAATCTGTCTCTAGGATGTATCATTCATTTCCACAAACGTATTTATTTTTAATGTTTTACTTGTAGAAAAGTTCAAACAAAACAAAAATAGATTAAATTTAGATTCAGTGACTATAATAAACAATAACTGAATTGTACATTTTAAAATAGTGTAAATTTGTTGTGTGTGATTCAAAGGATAAATACTTGAAGGGCTAGATACCCCATTCTCCATTATGTGCTTATTTCACATTGCAGGCCTGTATCAAAACATCTCATGTACTATATATATATATATACACACACACATACTAAGTACTCATAGAATAAAACAATAATAAATTTGGATTCAACCTCCATATTCAACAATTATCAACATATGATCAATCTTATTTTATCTAAACTTCTACTCCCTGATTTCTTCTCACTGGGTTATTGTAAAGTCATTTCCAGATATTGTATCATTTCATCTATAAATGCTTTGATACATATTTCTAAAAGACAAACACTATTTTATATAACCAAAATACCAATCCAATTTAGAAAAATTAATAGTGACTTAATAGAAGCAAATATCCAGTGTTTAAATTACTTATTGTTTATGTTTTTAAACAATTGATTTGTTTGAATTGTGAGCCTGACTAAACGTGAATATTACATTTATTTAGGAAGTCCTGTGAACTTCCTCATTGCGTCATATCAAGAGGCATATAATGTTTGGTTGCATAATCTGTAAAATAAAATAAAGTCTATGTTTCCCAACTTTATGGCCACATTGTAAAATGGGGTGAGAGGGCACCAAGGCCTGAAAAGCCAGCTCATCCCTTTGTCCCTGCAGGTTAGTAGAGATTTTATAATTATGGGTTGCAAAACTATACTTTGTTTTGCTTCTTAACTCTTCTATCACTTGCAAGTAATTTTCTCTATTAAATTTTTTTGAAAAAAGACCTAGAGTCTTTCAAACACACCTGCTCTTGTGTGTTTACTGCTCTTGGCTGAACTTCTTGATGCAGACAAGATCACACGTTTAATTTTGGAGATTATGAGGCTGAGGTGCCTTCAGATGCAATGAACACAAAACCTAACACTCCTGCCATTACCTACAAAGCACATGTGATCTGCCCCCATCTACCTGTCCATCCTCTTCATATATTAACCTCTCCCTTATTCAACCACACTTACCACACTGGTCTTTCTGTTTTGTTTTTGTTTTCAAAAGTGCTAAGCTCTTTCTTGCCACAAACCTTTGAACCAGCAGTTTTCTATACCTGGGATTTTCTTACCTCAGCCTTTCTCAAAACTGGCTTCCTCTTGGGTAAAATATACCCTTCACAGTGAGATGTCCTCTGACAATCTTACCGACCTACTGGGCTCCTTACCATTGTTCATTATAGCAGCCTGCTCTTTTCATTTACAGCACTTAGCATAATCTGTAATTATTATATTATTTTTGGATCCTTATTTAATGTCTAGATCATAAAATACATTTTAAACTCCACAAGAGCAGGAGAGAAAAATCATGTCTATTTTGATGACCATTATACCCTTGTGGGTACCCACTGTACCCTAGAAAATTGCATCTAGAATGAATGAATGTGCTCCAGAGCCCAGGGGTGGGCCCAGGTTTGGCCAGTTTACAGCTTATGCTGCAGGGAAGCAGGAAGTATCAGAGCAGACCACACTAATGTGCAGACTCTTTTGAAGCACAATGACCCAGCACAATGGATATACGTTTAAACAAATATCCCGGATTTTTACCCTCTTGAGAAACTGGGTCAATAATTTTTTTCTCCTCTAGAAAAGACCAAATAAATTTAACCAACTTGAAATATGGGTAAGAAATCCAGCTATTGATTGCTTGATGAAACCAGAACCACTAGACATGCTAAAGGTAATCTTAAGATAAAAATATTTAAAGCAAATTTATAGGATGCATAGTTTTTTTATTTTTTAGGGTCTCACAAAAGACTATCTTCAATAAACTGCAGATATCTATAACATTTGATATTTGATTTTGATAATTTTGGTAGATGTGTGTATAATGTCCTATATGTGGAAATCTTGTAAGGAATATATATTATGCTGGTGTTCAGCTTTCTAGGCACCAGGAAATTAAAAAATTATATTGGCCCAGGGACAGCTTTTTCATAGATGCATAAAATATCAGGAATTACAAATAGAGCTATCAGGATTCATTTTATAATAACAGATAAGTGCTAGTGTCTCACACACATCATTCAAAAATTATTTAATAGATTTTTAAAGTTATGGAGAAAGCAGCTTACTATAAATACCCATGCACACAATATTTAGGTAATTTGCAAGTATTGAAGTAAAATTTGAAATATATTTTACTAAAGACAGAGAAGGAATAAAGGGCTGTGACAAAAGTATGGAAAAGATTTGCAAATTTTTCTGCCTATCTGCTCAAAAGTATAAATAACAAGGTCTTGGATATAGAATAATTTTGGGAAGAGAAGCAAATGAAAGCAGATAAAACTAAATACTTTTTTTAGTCCATTTTTTAATGTCCTTGTGGAAGAATGGTCAGCAGAAAAAAAAATTAATTATTATAATAGTGTTATATCCAGTTTATTGGATGTAATTCTCAATACTTTAATACATTATCATATATGACTAATTAGTTGTTTGCAAAACATTTAAAATGCCCATGTCAGATTACAACCTGACCACCGAAATTTTCGCAGCACATTGCTTCCTTTCTTCTCACTGGAATGAGACTTATGGATTGTTTAAGCATAGAATTGCAGTTAGCAGCAGCATGCTGTGGATCTAAAAATCCATTAGGAAACTATGATAATTGGATTCATATCTGCAGTACTAATTCATTCCTAAGAACCCCCAGTAGATGCAAAGTTTGCCCACGTTCACCAAGTGTAGTTGCTTGCTGAGTTTTGCACTCTCGAATTACAGTGCTTTGTAGAGATAGGGAATTAAGGTAGAAAGTTGGCATGTTGAACGTTATCTTTCTCCATCCACTTAATACTAAAACCTCCAGAATTACTTACTGATTTCACAGCTTAAAATTATGTCCTTAATTATTACTAATAAAACAATGATTTTTGATGCCTTATAGGCACAGACAAATATAAATGTTCACTAGACTGAAATTATAGCAAATGACATATCTCTATACAGAGATGGCAAAAGATGCAAGGAACAGTCCACTCACTTACTCTTTAGTAAATACGCCTATATATTACATAAATGACAATATGCCTTATAGGCATCAAGTTTTGTATATTGTACGTTTATTTTTCCTATCTCTGTGATTTAATAGAGATTTTAGAATTAAAATTTAAACTTGTTTGGGGTAAAAATAGATACTTTAAAATAATTCTACAGTGAACGTCTTTCTATGCTATTTGTCACAGTCATTTATGAAATATATAGGTATATTTACTAAAGAGCGAGTGGACTGTTTCTTGCATCTTTTGCCATCTCTGTATAGAGATACATCATTTGCTATAATTTCAGTCTAGTGAACATTTATATTTGTTTGTGTCACTTAAAAATTTCCAGGAACCTTATACTGTTCTTCACACATAGAACTGATGCTATTAACCTAGAGAATTTGATTCTGCTTTGGGTCTCGGGGTGGTGATAGGATAGTACTGAACCATACTTCCGCTTGCTCCTATTGTGAGGTCATTTATGATAAACAGCGTCCATGTCTAAAAGGTTTTGCTGCAAGCTAGTGTGTGATTTAACCACAGAAAAGAGCGAGGTTAGTTTCTTCATAAAGAAATCTATGTGCCTGCTTCACTCTTCACTTAACCATAGGAATTACATGGTTCCAGACATAGCAACAATTATTTTTATGCTTTCAAGTATATACTCAATCCAATAGTGAATATTGTTCCCTTCTCTAGGTTTGATCAAGTTTACCTTGTTAAAGAAACTTAATTGTTTTAAAGAGCAAAAGTAATCTATTTATTCTACTATTCTCTCATTAATTTTCCATCAGTGAGAATTAAGCACACTTCTACTGCATCTATTTTACAATGTTTTTTTTTTTTTTTTTTTTTTTTTTTTTTTTTTTTTTTTTTTTTTTTGGTCACTCACCTCCAGTTCTTACTCTATTTTTATTGCCAGAATTTGATTAAGGCAATTGTGAAGTGTACACAGAGTATAACTCAGAAAATAGTTAGAATTATCTTTAATATTGTTAAAGTTGGAAGAAACAGAAAATTCACTCACTAGTTTTCTGTAGGAAATATAATGCAAAATTTATTAAGAGGAAAAATGAGTTTCTTCTAAAGTTTAGCAAGAAAGATTAAACACTATATGGCTTTTGATAGGTGTGGTGAAACTCAGAAATAATTAAAAGCAGCTTTAGGGTTAAATTAAAATAGCAATATTTTTTATGTCTCATTTATATGAAATGAAACAAAAATTTCAACTACATTGCTATTGTAACTGTTCACAAAAACTGTTGGTTTGCCCTCAGATTTTTCAGCAGACTTAAGACACTCTTTTCCCCTTTTTATTAGAGGAATCTATCACTTAAATAGTAGAAAAAATGGCTAAATCAAAACTCCCACATCCAATTAAAAAATACAACTGTGGTTCTGCTCCCTTCCTTTTGAAAGAAAAGAGTCACAGAAAAGACTTTTTTTTTTTTTTTTTTTTTGAGACAGAGTCTCGCTCTGTCACCCAGGCCAGAGTGCAGTGGCACAATCTTGGCTCATTGCAACCTCCCGTCCCCTGGGTTCAAGCAATTCTCCTGCTTCAGCCTCCTGAATAGCTGGGATTACAGGCATGTGCCACCATGGCTGGCTAATTTTTGTATTTTCAGTAGAAACAGGGTTTCACCATGTCGGCCAGGCTGGTCTTGAATTCCTGGCCTGAAGTAATCTGCCCGCCTCGGCCTTGCAAAGTGAAGAAATAATTTTTAAAGAAGTATGTAAAGCAGTCGTTCTCTACCCCCAAGTGAATTGTATGAATCTTTAATCATAAACAGTCTACTACTATTTCACTTACCAGAACTTAAACTAATTCTGTGCTTTATTCTCAGTTCATATTATAAACCAGCATTGAAAGCAAAATTGAAATCCTGAAAATTAAAATACATAGAAAACAAACATCATTATGTTCTTCTATTCATATCCAGTCCCCACTAACATCTGAGGTGTTTCACATAATCCAAACATGTATTTGAACAGTTTGCTATAACTATTCATCCACTTATCCACTGCTTATTGCCTGGTCTATTAGATCTGTGAGAGAACACGGAAACAAAATCTGTACCTTGAGGAATTCACAGAAGACTCTCAGCCTCCTGAAATACTCTGTGGACATCTGGAATTTCTGAGAGCATGTACTGTCCTCCTCCCTTTCCTTGGGAAACCTTTGAGGTCAAGGGTCCTTTATGTTCTCAAACCTATGTTCAAGTTAGTATTCAACAAGTATCTCTTGGCTGACAACTCTCACCAACTCTAGATTTCAAATGTTTTGAAAACTTTGAGGCAAATATTACTTAAAATTTAAAATTTTTATGGCCATATGTCATTTTATTTCCTGGTGACAGTTGTGAAAAAAAGAATTTCTATGCTGAATGGAAGCTTTATGTCTTCAGGGATAAAGCCCATTGGGTTGTCATAAGCCCAGTGATTTCTAGGCTCAGAGTTTAGATAAGCACTCAGCACTTGGGGAAAGTTTGTAGGTTCTACAGCACATAATTACTATGAATTATCTGACTATTAATAACTGCAATTTCTTGGCTGATTCATACAGTTTTGCAAGGCTTTGTAAAAAGACTGAAGTTTTTTTTTTTCTTTGAAAAAGACAAAGATAGGAACTCAGGATAATAAATAGGAATACGTTTTTTGAAGAAAAAAAAATGCTAGCATAAAGGGGAGTGAGGAAAAAAGGAGGAAACTAATATTTCAAACACCTTCCATGTACCAGGCACAGTGGTCCTCAAGCTACATAGAAGCTTGTCTTGTCTAATTAATGCTCACAATAACACAGTGAAGTAGGTAGTATGATCTCCATCATAGAGACAAGGTAAGTAACTTGCCCAAAGTAATCCCAATAGAAAAGGGAGGACTAGAATCTAAGCCCAGACTGGTTAGCTGACTATGGAACTTACAATCTGACCAGCACTATTCCTTTATGGCATGCCATTTCAAGCTACACTGAACATCAGTTGAAATAGAAGTCTCATCCTTAGAAACATAATGACACTCAATAACCACAGAACAAATAATGACAAGGAGAAATGAAAAGGGGAGAGGAGGAAGAGAAAAAGGGAGGGAGGAAGAGAGGGAGGCAAAGAAGGAGGAAAGAAAGGAAGAAATAAGGAAATAAAGGTAAGAAAGGAAGGAAGGAAGGAAGGAAGGAAGGTAGGTTGGTTGCTTAAATGCCACGTCACTCCTACTATTACCAATTACTGTCTCTATTAAGTGAATTTCTTTAATTTTGCTAAGAGCTGGTCTGTTTTTAATGCAGTACAAAATACCTTAACATAGTCTACTAACTCTTCCGGCACAATTTCTATGAATTTTATATGTATTTTTTGGGGGGGGTGGGGGGAAATGTAGCATCATTAAAACTAAAAAAAAAAAGGTCTCATTGAATCGAAGTGTTTAGCATGGGCTGACATATTCTACTGTTACTATAGTTTTTACAGTGGTTTTTATTGATTCGTATTGTCTAAAACAACATAAATATGCAACATATGAGAAGGGTCTGGGGCATAAAAGTTTTATGAGGGAAGTAAGCTTGTGTGACAGCTGATATAGACATAAATGTCCCCCTAGTTTCCCAGGCTCATTTTGGAATAAATGTGACTTTTAAATTTCCAGGTACTAGCTTCCTCTAAGAATATCTAATTCAAAACCATATTAAAAGTTGTGAGACTACAATATGCCCAATTAATATGCATCTAATATTCCTTGACTTAGAGTTATCTGACAAAAATATGCCAGCCTTGCCAGGAACTAGGTGTGTGATCTGTGGAAAGTCACTCAATCACTCTGTGTTTTATTTTTCTTATTTGTAAAAGGAGCTTAATAATTGAACCTTTATCATACTTTATGGATGATATAGGTTTTAACAATTTTACTAAAGGTTGACTAAAATGTTAGAAATCTATTCATGCAAGCAACAGTATTTGCAAACTTTTAAAATTAGTCAAGCTGACATTTTGGTTAAGAGATGATGAACACCCCTTAGAAAGAAAATTGAAGAGGACTTTTTATGGTATCTTGCTGATATACAAATTTTTTAAACATCTTATGGTTATCTTTAAAAATCAATAATGTATGTACAGATCACAGAGAATATTTTTTGAGAAATGTATTTCAAACAAATATCTTTAATTCCATCCAAAACACAATTGAGATTCTAATATGATTTAATTTTCCTGGGGACAGTCATTCTTTACCAACTGATATGTAAATATTTCAAAATTTCAGCTACTGGAAACTTCAAGCTACATGGTATTTTTGTATTGTTCCCTCTACATAGAATATTCTTTATTCTTAGATGGTGAGTGAAATACTCGTAAACCTTACAGACTATCTGAAGAATATACTTGCATGTCAAGCAAACTGGGGAAACCATTCACCTTTTACAAATATATAAAGCAAGCATCAGCTGAACACCATTGTTTCTCTTGCAGTATGATCATCTCTCACACAAAAACAATAATCCATTTCAGAATCATCACACATCATCTCATACAGCTTGCTTGAGTACAATAGAACCCTTACTGTTGACTATTTCTTGAAAATGATGGAAAAGTTATAGTTTAAAATGTTATTTTGTGAAAAAAGCCACAAGTCCATTTAGAGGTGAAACAAAACCCAAATCAAATGTCGCACAGTCAGTTTTAACCCTGGCTGACCAACCTGATCTGATCCTTTCAGAGCATGCTAAGACGCATCCCAGCTAATCATTACATTAGTCTTAAAAGTAACTAAGAACATTACTTTTAGTTAGTTTTAAAAGTAACCACCTTCCACGTCTCAGGCTACACTGGAAGTATTGGAGACGAGGTATTAATTTTAAAGCCTATAGGTAGATCATCTAAAAATCATATTCTGTTCCTATCATAAAGGGCACATTTAAGTCTCTTCCTGTTCCCTCTTCATTTCTCCATTGTGTAGGAAAGAAAAATTCATGGAGCATTGAAAATCTCGGGTGGATAATAGTATGTGAAAGAAGAACAGAAAGTGTGTGCCAAGCTGTGACCCACTGGGAGAACCTTAGAGACAAGAGTGTACAGATAATGTATCATGTAATTCTAGATTTTGTCATGAATTCCATGATGAATTAAAATAATTATTTCAGGATATTATTGTTCCATTGGCTTCAAAATATAATGGAGAAAAACTAAGTAAAGAGCCTCAGAATTTTTTAAAGAAAATCAAATTAGCTACCACATTAAAAGTCTAGTTTTATTTCATTGTTGATATTTTCCCAGAAAAAAATATATTTCTAAAATCTGGGGAATTCATTTATGTGTTACCCTTTAAAAAATAGGAGAAAGGTAAAATAGACCATCAGCTGAAAACACTTGTTTCTCCTGCAGTGTGATGATAATCTACTCACATGAAAACATAATGAGTCAGTTTAAGAATCGTCACACACATCTCTTGCAATTTGCCCAAGTGCAAAACTGCTGGGAATTTGTCAGGCAGAAAGCTACATATCATCTGGTCTTTTGGACCACCATGTGATACTATTCCAAGATTCTGAAAATCCAAGCAATCTCATTCATTGAGAGAATAGCCAAATGACATGTAATTTGTGAAAGTCATACAATAAACAGAAAAACATAACAGTAAATCAGTTTTATACTTTAAAAGTGAAATTTTAGATCCCAGTGTGTATCACAGAACACAGTGCAATCATTGTAAGTTTCATTTTTTTCCCTTAAAAAACTGCAAGGTATTATACATTGTGAATAATTTAAAACGTTAAATGTTTACTAACAAAACTTCAGACTATCAAAGCAATATAATTTATTTGTCTTTGTGTTATACTAATTAAAATGTATTACTTCCCTTACTACTTTGTGACAGGGCTAAAGAACAATGACCTTTAATACATGTTTACTAAGAAACTAACTATAAACTGTTATGTTGGGTTTATGAGTCATTACCATTGAGTTGTTATTCAGCCTAAATCTTAAACATTTGAACACATTTTAATTCATTTAAACAATAGAAAATCAAATAAGGATATGAACAAAATAACGCGATTTTCATAATTAAAGGCTTAAAGATATAGACACATAAAAAAAATCTCTGTTACTGTTTAGAGAAAAGTGCCAGAAACATTCCATTCTGCACGCTATTGTGATAGTACTTCAGCAAGGTCTGGGGAATAAATTTATCTTCAGAATAATCCTCCCTACCCTTTAAATTTATTACACATATACACTGGGATATAAAGGTCTATGTTAAGTTGGATACTTCCTGATGTGCTTTGCTTGACTTACTCCAGCCATCACTCTCTATTTCATTCAGTGCCAAACTTCTTACACAGTATATCTATATCCACAGCTATTAATTCTACAGCTATTAATTTCTTAGGCTTGCAGCCTATCGTTTGCCCTCACCATTCCAGGGGAATAGTTCATCTTAAGGTCTCTAACCTTCTAACTGACTAGGCCAACAGGTTGGCTCATAGTCTTAAACACCCATACCCCATCATTTTCCCGCAGGGTCTGACTTCACTGATCACTCCTTTTTGAAACATCTTTCACTTTTGATTTCCAACACATGGTACAGCTTTGTTCTCCTCCCATATCTCTGACGTTGTTTTTCTGCTGTATGTGCTGGCTCCAAACTTTCTCCTACCTTCTAAATAGACTGTCTCCTTGGACCTCTTTGCTCCATCCTGTTCTTTAGGTAGTCTCACCTGGATTCACAGACTCAGTTATCACATTTATACCATTGACACCTGCATCTCCAACCCCAGTCTCAACATTCCCCTTCAGGTTTCAATTTAGTTGCCTGACAGCTCTGCTACATGACCTACCTGTATCTTTAAAATGCAACTTGTCCTGTGAACATCCGCATATTCTCTACAAGGTCAGCTCTTCTTGCTTTCCCTGTGTATTTTTGGAGGCACCCTTCACCCTCAGTCATCTAAGTTGAAATGTTTCTATCATGCCTGACTGCTTTGGTTCTGTCACTCCCGGCATTCCATTCCTCCACTTTTGATTGGGGACACATGTACTTTGCCATTGTGGTGTAGGCTGTAACATCTTGCACAGTCTTTACCACCTGTCTGCACAACTTTTTTCTCCATGTTTAAGATTCATACGATTTATCATCAATGGTACTTGAAGTGGATCTTTCTCATCAAGCTGTCCCCCATTCCCTGTTTACCTCCACATTACGGCACAAAGTTAATGCCCTTCACCATAACAACAACAACAACAACAACAACAACAAATACACATGTGTATAATAGGTGTAAGTTTCAAAGACCGCAAACTTGGTGTGTACAATATAACTTTCTTTCTCTGAAAAGAAATTTAATTTCTAGTTAAACACCCATTCCTCAAGGAAGTCAGGATGGGCAACTTTCAGATGCTTTTTCATTCAGCAGCATTGTCTCCGATGCTGTTTTCCCAATATTCCACACTGTTGTTTCTCCTCTTTTCACCAGTTGCTCGTTCATTGCCTCCTCCTCAGAGGCTGCATGCTGAAAAATGAGGGTGAGGTCCTCTCTGCTACTAGGTCCTCAACCTCTCTGTGGTTCTTCTGACAAAAAGATCTGCATTCAAGAGCCCCTCCTCATGAACACTTCCTAACACCTACCTCCTTTTCTTCCCCATTGCTTTTTCTTTCTGTTCTCCATCAGAGAACTGTAATATCTTAGGGATGACAGTAAGGGATTAATTCCTACAATCTTTTCCTGTAGGGAAGAATCCAGATTATCAAATGGACTTCATGTTCTTACTTGCATTCATGCTATAACAACCTTACCCTCGGTCATAAGTATAGAACACAATAGATGCTGGGGTAGAAGGAAAAAGGGGGAAAAGAAGCATAGCTTATTAGAAAATGTCATGTCATGACATTATAAAGCAGAACTTAAAGACCACTTCAGAGAGGGCTATTGACAAGCTGCAGTACAGCACTTTCTCCTCACTGCTCTTTAGAAGGAACTAGCCATTGCACTATTATATGTGTGAGTAACTCTTTATAGAAAGAATCATTTTAGGTAAATATATGGGCAATATATGCATTTTGTTTGGCTTGTACACAATATATGCATTTTTTCTGGCTTGGCTTAAACCTTTAAAAAGTGTTTTTTAATTGAGAATTTTCACATAAAATCCACATTTTTTGCTTTTTAAGAAAAGTATAAAAAATTGGCAACATCAGGAACTTGTACAAAATTGGCTTAAATAGAGCTTGTAAAGTTGGATAGAGAAACATGGTGAGTAGGCAAGGAGACAGAACTAATATCAACTAAACACTTTCTGTGAGCTCGACAACTGCACACACGAACACATACATATACCACTGAATCCTTGAAGTTAGGGAGGTAAGATGTTATCATTCTTATGTCAAAAAGCTAGTAAGTGACAGAGACGGGAAAGGAACCTGCATCTCTCTCACAAGGAAAACACTACTAAACAAGAAATGGCTAGGAAATAATGTAGTCCCAATGCATCTAAATCTCAGTGGTACTTTCCAGGAATGAGAATGTGTAGAAACCAACAGACCAAACAAAATACCAAAATGTAAGCTACTGCCATTCTTTGCTACTTTGAAGCAAGTCTCCTTTTCCGCCAGGTTTCTCTTACTTCCTAGGCAGTAAAATTAAGTAGCTATAAGTCAGAGCATGACAGATTTACTTTAAAGCTATCAACAATTCTATACTTTGGCATACTTCTAGCACTATTATCACAGATGCTTCCTTTCCAAGGATGGCAGAAATCTCTGTGATAGAAAGAACATAAATAACCTGTATTTTACTGCAGATTGCCCTGGTCCTTTTCAAAATAGGAGAAAGCATACAATAAGTTACATTGGAGCAGCTCTTTCCACTGTCTCTGTAAATGCATAAAGTAGCATTTTCTTTCTAAACAAAATCTGTTTGGCAAGATATACTTGCTGTTATATAGATTTAAAAATTGTCCTCTTCAGGGGAGTTTACACCGTTCGGATATTTTTGAGCTATTGTCATGACGTTCACCTTTCCCTTTGGACATATTTGACTCCTTTAATCATGGCTAATAAATCAATCCTTTCATCTTCTTAATTTTTCTTGCTATTCTCTGAACTCCATCCAGTTGGCTTATATGTATTTAGTAATGTGCAAACCAAAACTAAACGTAATATTCCAACTGTGTCTTTTTTTTTCAGTATTACAAAGGTGATAGTATAAAAGCTATTGATTCCCTGTAAAACATGTTTTTTTTTTGTTTTTTTTTTTAAAAAAAAAGTAACCAGAGGAAATGAAAGGAAATAGTGAGAAATAAATAGTAAGGACTCCTATTAATGTTGCAACTTCGTGATTTATTTAGGGATATTCCCTGATTTCAATTATAGGAGGCTTATTACCATTAGTTATTTAACTAACTATGCAATTCAAGTTATTTCCAGAGTTTTTTTCCCCCCCAACAGGGAGGAGGGAGGGATATTATTTGTCTATTGTTTTTAGCACATAAAACTCTCAAGTTATTTCTTTAACCCTATCCCGATGCCCAGAGTCCTGCTAGTATTAGACTAATTCCTTAAGTAATTTACACCTGCCTGTCTTACTAAATCACCAAGGGGTATACATTCCAGACTGTCCGTTATAGAAGGGCACTCGCCTCAAGTTAATTTGCTGTTTCTTGAACCCCTGCTACCACTGTTTCTCTGAAAAAAAAAAAAAAAAAAAAGAACCATATCTCTTGATCCAGCTGCCTTGCCTAACAAATCTATTTGTCATTGAAAACTGCTGCAGAGCTTCTCTTGTCCTTCACTGGCTCACTCTGGTGCCAGCCTCAGCCTTCCTCTGTCGCTCTGTCTTACAGTGGGTCAGCAGCCTTGTTGTACTGAAAAGTTCCAAAATGTGGTGTTGTTAATTCACAGTTTATTTTAACTGAAAAATTCGACCTTTGTTTTAAAGATAATTCATCTGCAATCTTGGAACTTCCTTGAAATATTCCCATTTTAATTCAAGAAACAAAAGTGTTACTTCAGTAATAACATTGATGCTTTTTAGCTACGGTAGAATAGAAGACTGGCTTTGAGTACAAGATTCTGGAACCAAACTACCTACATTTGAAAGCCATTCCATCAACTATCCTGTGTAATGAGACACTTAAGTGCTCTCTGCCTCAGTTTCTGTCACAATAAAATGGGGATTTTATAATTTTGAAGTATGTTCCTTCAATATCTAGTTTACTGAGAGTTTATAACATGAGGAGAAGTTAAATTTTATTGAAAGCCTTTTCTGCATCTCTTGAGATAGCCATCTATGACAAATCCACAGCCAACATCATATGGAATGGAGAAAAGCTGGCAGCATTCCCCTTGAAAACTGGCACAAGTCAAGGATGCCCTCTCACTACTTCTATTCAACATAGTATTGGAAGTCCTAGCTAAAGCAATCAGGCAAGAGAAAGAAAGATCATCCAAATAGGAAGAGAGGAAGTCAAATAATCCCTGTTTGCTGACAACACGATTCTATATCTAGAAAACCCCATAGTCTCAGCCCAAAAGCTCCTTTAGCTGATAAACAACTTCAACAAACTCTTGGGATACAAAATCAACATACAAGAGTCACTAGCATTTCTCTACACCAAGTACAGACAAACTGAGGACCAAATCAGGAACACAATCCCATTCACAATTTTCACTGAATAAATTACCCAGGAATACAGCTAACCAGGAAGGTAAATGATCTCTACAATGAGAATCACAAAACACTGTTCAAATAGATCAGTAATGACACAAACAAATGGAAAAACATATCATGTTCATGGATCAGAAGAATGAATATTGTTAAAATGACCATACTGTCCAAAGAGGTTTCCAGACTCAACACCACTGCTATCACACTACCAATGATATTCTGCATAGAACTAGAAAAAACTATTTTAAAATTCATATGGAACAATAAAAAAAGTCCAAATAGCCAAGGCAATTGTAAGCAAAATGAAAAAAGCTGGAGACATCATGTTACCTGACTTCAAACTCTATTACAGGATTACAGTAACCAAAACAGCATGGTACTGGTACAAAGACAGACACATAGACCAAAGGAACAGAATACAGAGCCCAGAAATAGGACTACACACCTGCAACTATGTGTTATTACACAAAGCTGACAAAGAAAAGCAATGGGGAAAGGAATACTTATTCAATAAATGGTGCAAGGATAACTGCCACCCATATTCAGAAGATTGAAATTGGACCCTTTCCTTACACCATATACAAAAATCAACTCAAGATGGATTAAAGACTTGAATGTAAAGCCCACAACTATTAAAACTCTGGAAGACAAACTAAGCAATACCATTCTAGGGGTAGGAATGAGCTACAATTTTATGACAAAGATGCCAAAAGCAATTGCAACAAAAGCAAAAATTGACAAATGGGATCTAATTAAACTTAAGAGCTTCTGCACAGGAAACAAAACTATCAACAGAGTAAACAGACATCTCACAGAACGGGAGAAAATATTTGCAAACCGTGCATCTGACAAAGGTCTAATATCCAGCATCTATAATGAACTTAAATTTACAAGGACAAAACAAATCACCCCATTAAAAAGTAGTCAAAAGACTTGAATATATACTTTTCTAAAGAAGACAAGCCAACAATCATATGAACAAAAGCTCAATATCACTGATCATTAGAGAAACGCAAATCAAAACCACAATGAGATACCATCTCACACCAGTCAGAATGGTTATCATTAAACAGCTGAGGAATAACGCATGCTGGTGATGTTGTGGAGAAAAAAGGAACATTTATAAACTGTTGGTGGGGATGTATATCAGTTCAATCATTGTGGAAAGCAGTCAGGCAATTCCTCAAAGAGCTAAAAACAGAGGGGCAGTTTGACCCAGCAATATCATTACTGGGTATATACCTAGAAGAATATACATCATTCTACCATAAAGACACGTGCATGTGAATGTTCATTACAGCACTATTCACAATAGCAATGACATGGAGTCCACTTAAATGCCAATCAATGACAGACTGGATGAAGAAAATGTGGCATCTACACACCATGGAATGCTATTCAGCCATTAAAAGAACAAGATCATATCTTTTGTAGGAACATGGATGGAGCTGTTCCTAATGCAGGAACAAAAAACCAAATACCACATCTTCTCACTTACAAGTGGGAGCTAAATGATGAGAACTCATAGACACAAAGAGAAGAACAATAGACACTGGGACCTACTTGAAGGTAGAGGATGGTAGACAGGAAAAGAGCAGAAAAGATAACTATTGGGTACTAGGCTTAGTAGCTGGGTAAGGAAATAATCTGTATGACAAATCCCTGTGACATGAATTTACCTATGTAACAAACCTGCACATGTACCATGAACCTGAAAGCCAAAAAAAAAAAAAAGGGATTATTAATAATAGTATCTATTTCACAGAGTAGTGACAGTAAATGAGTATGGACATGTAGACACTATTATTTTCTTATAATTATTTTGTATTATTTTGTTACAGTTATAATTTAGTTACAAGCACTACTGAAGAACTGCCAATTCATTGAGCCAAATGATAAGATACCAACCCCCTTTCAGCTGCCCAACAAAAATGGTCTCTGCCTTTAAGGATGTTGACTTCTAGATAGAAATTCAAATAGGAATACACACAAAGATGACGATCATAGGGCAGTAGACATGTGTTCTTCAGAATCTTTCATTCTGAATAAACTTTGAAGCTATTAATCACTGGACATCTGTAAGCTGCCAATACTAACTCTATCTTATTCTTCTAACCCTTCTTCATAACCAGCTGGATCTGTCCTTACATTGAGCAATTAATCATAAGCATTTACTCTAGGTTTCCTTAATTTATACCCCAGTTGGGATCTGATTTTTTAGCAGAATTAGACATGTAATACCAAAGTCCTAAAATATACAAGTTTGAACTAATACATCTCTCTCTCTATCTATCTATCTATCTATCTATCTATCTATCTATCTATCTATCTATCCATCCATCCCTTCATCCATCCATCCACCCACCCACCCATCCCTCCATTCATTCATCCATCCACTTATGTCAGGTCTTCCTTATGTTTTAAAAGGGCAGACACATAAATCAAAATTCTGAATGAAAACATACCATGTTTTTAAAAATATTTTATTTAAATTGGTTTACCTTTCTAGGAGAAAGCAGCAATCTATAATCTTTAAGTGTCATGTGAAGTTTATTAACTATATTAAAGGATGAAAAACATCTCTAGTTCCATGTCAAAATAAAAAAAATAAAAAACATTAAGAGCATTTCAGTCAGGACAGGGTTAATGAAACTGTGTGATAGAAAAATATTCTTGGATTTCAAATCTGCTTAGCATTGTAAACTAAGCACTAGTTTTATAGAAAAATCATCATTTATCTGTAATACTATAAATATATGTCTCTCCAAACATTCAAGCTATAAGATATTGATTACTACCTATTCAGCACAACCTATCCCGGGGTAGACCTAATGACCCTCAGCAGTGTACAAAGAGAACTGAGACTTACCAGGGGATGTGATCTGTGAGTGATCACAAGCTATTTGACCTTCTGTGAGTGACCACAAGCTGTTTGACCTTGACAAGTTATTTTACCTTTCCTGCCTTCCAGCTCTATTTCACCAATCTATTTTATATAGCTGTTGTTAAAAGCCACCTCAGCACCTTCCTATTCAGAGTAGGGTACAAATAAATGGATTTTTAAAAGAGAAAGGAATTCGAACCAAGATTTTCTGATTCTAGATTCCAAAGTCATAGTTGAAAATATATTATTGCCCATTTGAAACTAATTTAATAGTTGCATATTCACTGATTTTACAATGAATTCATTTTAATTTAGGAAAGGTTAAATCAAGATATCCAATTCCTAGGCATTGTTAGATTTAAAAACAGTACGAAATACCCATTTATCTATTGTGGTAGGAATACACAGGATGTGTTTACAGGAAATTAGGAAAAGTCTGGGAAAGAAAATATTCGGGGTTTTTCAAATATTTTCATAACATTACTTTATGAATGAGACTTACAAAGATGATTCAACTAGGCTGTAATATATTATGTTTAATTACATGTTTAGGTTCCAGGGAAACCACTCAGGGGACAGGCTCAGGAGATGTTGGGGCTGGTATGTAGATAGAACAGCACTGTATATTTTTAAAATGCTTTCTTCTAGTGACATCTGCAATCATATGAATAAAAGCAGAATTGGGAAAATGGTATGTTGCCAATGAAGATACAGCTATTTTTAATCAGGGAAAATTTACTAGCTAATTGGACAATAGATGTTTATGGATTCTTCTAACTCTAGACATTACATTTTTCATTTGATAATGTAAAGCATTCCTTCTATTAAACAAACTCAGTCTTTGGAAAATATGTAAAGATGTATTAAAGGCAGGAATTGAATTTAGGTTTGAGTAATTTTAGTGTTTTGGCACAGAGATACTCTAAATTTAAATGGTAGCAGGGGCATTTTTACGGAGCAAATTAGAAATTATTTAATAATCACTTTACAAATCATTTAATGATGACAGAAAACGTCCTTGGTAGGCAAAACCAGTAGCTTAAAAGACATGAAGATCTCCTTTTGAATTTTTTTTTATTATTTATTTAATTATTTTGAGACAGAGTCTTGCTCTGTCACTCAGGCTAGAGTACAGTGGCTCGATCTTGGCTCACTGGGTTCTCTGCCTCCCGGGTTCAAGCGATTCTCTTGCCTAAGCCTCCCAAGCAGCTGGTATTACAGACATGCGCCACCACATCCGTTAATTTTTGTATTTTTAGTAGAGATGGGGTTTCACCATGTTGGCCAGGCTGGTCTCGAACACCCGACCTCAGGTGATCCACCCACCTCAGCCTCCCAAACTGCTGGGATTACAGGTGTGAGCCACTGTGCCTGGCCTCCTTTTGAATTTTAATGAAGGATAGAAACTCATTTCTTATTAAACTTTGATTTTCTCCATCATTGCATTTATACCAATTATAACTAATTTATTATTTGTATAATCTATTGAACATCTGTTTTACCCACTAGACTCTGAGCTCCATGAGAAGACAGATGATATCTATTTTAATCAGCCCGGTATCTGGTATGTGCTAATAACAGCAAGTGTTAACTTTTACTGAGTGCTTATTATCCACCAGGCCTTGTGTTAAGCATTTTCTGTCTATTACTATTAAGTTCATTTAATTATATTTATTAAGTTAACAAGTAAAATTTATAGTGAATCAAAAGACCCTACATTTATGCAGAGACGCACAAAAGACCTTTTGCCAAGTATAATGAGGCCCAGGGTGAGACGGGCCAGAAAAGTTCAGCTACTCCATAAAAATGATGAAACCAAGGCTCAGAGAGGTACAGGCAACCTGCCTAAAGCCACAGAAAAAATGTCACATATTCCAGTACGTCCTGATGATGTGTCTGATGCCAATGAGCATAGAGCATCTGATGGGAGATGCAGCGAGTTAGTCCTTCCAAAAACTAGACAGATTTCTTATATATGGACTCACTCTTTATCATTCACATACTCCACAAGCATTCACTTGCTATCGACCTTACACCACAGGCTTTGTGAGGTGGCAGGCATGGCAAGACAAGGAAGAAAAATGTAGGGGAGATACGCATGTAAGCAAGTGTCACTAAGGTGTAGTCCGTGTAAAACTGGGAAGTGTAAGGTGTAAGGAAGTGTAAGTGTAAGGTGGGGATCAAAGGAAGAAGTGATTTCCTCCCACAGACATTGATTAAACCATTTGCATTATTGAAGCCATCCATACTAAAGAAAAAAAAATCCAAACACAGTTCCTTCAACGTAAAAAATATTTGAATGTACCTTAGAGATTAGCTCAAAATTATTCTATCAGTCCCTGGGGGAAATCACATTTCAGCACTATTATCCTGAATTTAGAGTGAAAAGGATCACTTTAGTTGCCACTTTTTCTCTCTGAACTCACTAGCCACAGATCAATAAGATCATCCATTCATTCAACAAATATTTGTTGCATGTTTATTATGTCAGGCACTGGGATACAAGAGTGGTACATTTAAAACGTTAGCCATTAGTATTCTCAGTGGCCCACCAAAATTTGATGACATTCTTAAGTAAAAAATTTCAGCAAAATGATATTTTGATCATTATCAGATGATCAGATGACCAAAATGATATTTTGATCATTATCAAAGCTTAATGGAAATAAAAAAGCATGGATTATCTGTTGCTTCCCAATAAAACCATCCTATTCTTAATATAAAATGCCATCCTATTCTTAATATAAAACAGAAAATTCCATTAAAAACAAAAATACATTTTTAAAATGGGAAATAGGATCAAAAATTTCATATACAATAAAGTTGCTTTTTCCTAATTAAAGTTAATTTTCCCAATTACCTTCTTTATAGAACTTAGCTTTTCATTCAGTCATTTTAATACTGTGTTATGAATATAATTTTAGCTAATTTTACTTATCTCTAAAAGTCATACGCAGCTCATTAATTTGTTTGATGGTTTTATAGAATACAGTGACTTGGAACCTATTTAATGTTGAAACTTGTATACATATTCATTTACACAGGCATTCTGAACTCCTATCAATTTCATTTCATATTTTTAAATAGCTTGTAATATTACATTTGTTTCATTAGAATATTTTATAAGCATATACACATAGTTATGTCGCATTCGAATATTAGATTCCTGTTATCAGCCATTATAAATGTATACAGTAAAGTCTTCATTGAGGTTCTAAACTTGTTTGATTTTTCCTTTTCCTATAACTCTGAAACATCTGCAGTTTGCCATACTAAAATGTCTACCTTTATAAATAGTCTTGTTTCTAAAAAATTTTACAGAAAGATAAACATCCCATGTTTTTCACTTATTCATGGGATCTAAAAATCAAAACAATTGAACTCATAGACACAGAGAGTAGAAGGATGATTACCAAAGGCTGAAAAGGATAGTCAGGGGCTGGAGGAGAGGTGGGGCATGGTTAATGGATACAAAAAAAAATAGAATGAATAAGACCTAGTATTTGATATCACAATAGGGTGACTACAGTCAATAATAATTTAACCGTACATTTTAAAATAACTTAAAGAGTGTAATTGGATTTTTTTGTAACTCAAAGGTTAAATGCTTGAAGCGCTGGATATTCCATTCTCCATGAAGTGACTATTACACATTGCATGCCTGCATCAAAACATCTCATGTACCCCATATACACCTACTACATACCCACAACAATTTAAAAATTTTTTTAAATTAAAATTATGCAGAAACATGTTTTAGTAAATAAAATTATATGTTAAAAGTGATGTTTAAGAGAATACAAAGTTTTGATTCTTCAGATAGAGAAGACTACTTCAAAAATATTAACACCTTGTCACTCACTTTTTAAGAATTTTAAGTTTTGAAAATTATTTCAGGTTTTCTTAAAGTGAAAGAGAAAGTTTAAATATCCAGTGAGTAAAGAGGTCAGCTGATAGGAGCTTTTATTTGAGCAACATTCTCAATTAAAGCTCTGACCAGTAAGAGAGCCTCCTGCTATGATGGTGTTCAGAATGTAAGCCAGTAATGAAGTGCTCTGCATACACAGAGAAGCTGCACCCAACGAGGACCTCAGGAACTAAGCTCAGCTTAGTTTAAAAGCAACAGACTTTTAAAGGTAAACTAAAACTACTGGGT
This sequence comes from Theropithecus gelada, assembly GCF_003255815.1. Lineage (NCBI taxonomy): Eukaryota > Metazoa > Chordata > Mammalia > Primates > Cercopithecidae > Theropithecus > Theropithecus gelada. Next base: position 145,670,485 of record NC_037670.1, on the reverse strand, counting down.
TCTAGTAAGTTTTTTCAGAGCTTACAACTTATACAAAATGATTTAACTTTTATAACAGATCTCAAATACGTTATGGTGTCTGTTTCAAATTGTTATAGAATGCAGACAATGCATCTATTCTCTTCATTAAGTTTCTCAAGCAGACTTCATGCTGTGATCCCTTTCATCAATCCCATGATCTTAAACATGACTGCTCACCTTGTTAGAATGTGATGCTTATAAATTACAAAACTCGCCAAAACTAGTGGAGGGTGAAGGATTCAATCTTGGTTGCATTCCAAAGAACTCCTTTTTCCATAAAGAAATGAATTCTGTTGACAGCCCCTTGTTCTCGGGTTCTTCCTCTCTTCTACAGGGGCCAAGGAAGGTTTCCTATGCTCTTTTGCCATCATCTTGGCTGCACTCTGATTTCATGACCTCTGAGTTAATCCTTCTTTTTTTTCCTATTAACAAGTGTAAGCAGGCCAACTTCAAACGGACTGCCATAGGTCACAAGGTTTAATGGGCATAGAGATAATCATCTAAATTACATTTCTAGGCCTGATGGGCTAGACAGACTTAGAGGGTCACTTTACCAGCATTTGCTGTTAATCAGCAAGGTTGGTGGGTCTCAGAGTGTAGCTGTTTTTACCTTCCTCCCTGAGGGGCTGGGTCATACTGAATGATTAGCGAAGGCAGCTGCATTAACTTTCTTCTTACACAAAGTGTGTCGTGTCCCAAAAGGACATGAAAGTCAAATGTGGCCACAGCTCAAACACCAGACGCACTCTTTTCATCTCAGTGGAATTATCTGCCCTCTACTTGTAGATCATGATCCTCAGCACAACAGTTGTTGCTGATTTTCACGATCTGTTAACAGTTAGGAATTTTTACATTAAAGAACTTTCTCCTACATTTATTTCTTGTAGCATCTAGGAAAATGCCATAGCCTACTGTATATTTTTTAATGCTACATGATACTTAACATTAAAAAGAATGAGAAACACAGCATTACTCTAAAGATAAGAAGAACCAAAATAATTTTACCCCTTAAAATTCAAAGATAAATATCCTTTAGGAACTGGCAGGCAGAAGAGCATCATAAGTTGTTTTTACAATACAGGCTCATACAATTTTGGTTACATATTTCAGTTTATTATCAAAGAAAACACTAGCCTTTTTCCTGAGTGAGATGTTAGAATGTATATTTAACCGAAATTCAAAAAAAAGGATGAACTGTAATCATTTAAAATGTATCAATATGTCTAATATGTAAGTAAATATAATACAATATGTCTCATCTGTATAATACTTCATAACTTGCAAAAGTCTTTTGCATCCATTATCATTTTATTCTTAATAACCATCCAGGGAAATAGGTTGGGGCAAGTATAAATTATGTCCATTTTATACATCATAGCAATTTTCCAAGAACTTAAGTGGCTTGCTCAGTGTCATTGTGGTAATAAGCGATAAAGCTAGCACATAGATTCCAATTTTCTGATGCCACACCCAATCCATGTACCTTATTGAATAACATACAAAATGTGGTCTTCTGGTGAAATGTTGTTTTTTTGTTTTGTTTTTTTTTTTGCCATTCACTCAAACAGGCCCTTGTGGCAGAGCTGGTAGATAAGTTGTGTTTACATAATTAGCATTCTAAAGTGAGGAAAATCAGATATATTAAACTGATTCAATAAGAAGGATGTTGATTTGTCAAAATAGCCACATTATAATGTTTCTAAAACTTGGATGACCCTCGATAGTACAGAGTTTATAAAAGCCACAAATACATCCAATCATATTTTAGTTTGATGCTAAAGAGACCATTTAGAAAGCTAACAAACAATCGGAATACAAATGATTTAAATGAAAGCCAGAATCAAAAGAAATGCTTGATCTTTATCAGTTCCAATCTTAAAATATATTGTCTTTGAATTGTAAAAATTTTACCTCTCACCCTACACACGCCAAAAAGAAGAAAAATAACAATTTAAAAACTGCAGACTTAGTGGTGGTTAATCATCCAGGGCACTGAAGTAGGGTGGGGACGTATTGTGAACTCTGGTGAGGTCTCTAAAGATTAGAGACAGAATGAAAGGAAAGGAAATTAAAGTATAGGGAGTGTTAATTCTAAGAAAAGGACATATTTAATGATGTATGACTTGGTCGAATGATTACTAAACATATTATCACTCTTTCATGAGTGAATAGTAGGAAGACTGGGCTAAAGATTATTTGAAGCTACTCATACAAAACTGTGTCCTCAAACATGAATTTGGTCATTAATGAACAGACCCTTTATTTTCATTACTCGTCAGTTAATGAGTTTTTAATTTTTAAAGTTTGACAAAAAGAAATTTACTTTTACTTTTAGATGTTGCTTTCTTGAAAACAGTTACAAACAACAACAACAAGAAGAAACAAGAAAAAACACTTACTGGACACTTAACTGAAGTTTATACACTGGATACTTAAGTGAAGTTTATATCCAACATATACTACTTTGGCAGGTCTTTTATCTGATGTTTGATATTACTTTTCCTTTTTTGTTCCTTTTTGTTTTTATAGATTTAAAGTATGTTTAACAAGGGCAAATAAAACTTAAGAAACATAGTAATTTATGTTAGCAAAACAATCATTGAAATACTCAAACGTAAGAAAATAATGAATGGATTTTAAAATTTCAGAGAATTTAAGAAGAAACTTAGAAAAATACCTTTGATGTTCAGAATCACTTATAGGAAGAGTCAGAAAAGTTGAGAAAATGAAGACACATTTATGTCATAAAGAATACAGAGTGGACAATACAAGATTAGAAGTCAACTTTTGGGAAGTACCACTAAAAGGTGTTTATTTTATTCCCTGATAAAACTATCTCCTTGGTGACATTACTTGAAACATAGTCTTTTCACACACAAAGACAGGGTATTTTGAGAGGTAAAGAAATAGCCTTTCCTATCAGACAAAGAAATGGAATATGGAAGAAATGTACTGAAAAGAGAATGCACCTGAGCTACATAATGGTAAAAGCAGGTGCTTTTTATATGAAAAAGAAAAGGCATCAGCTTAGGGGTACTAAAAGGCAATGGTTCTCAAAGCTCGGTTTGGGGACAAGAGGCATGGCATCAGCATCAGCTGGAAAGTTGTTAGATACGCAAATTCTTGAGCCCCATCTTAAACCTACTGAGTGGGAACCTGGGGTTGAAGTCAGCAGTCTGTGTTTTAATAAGCCCTCTGGGAAATTTCAATGCATGCTTAAGCTTGAGAATCACTAGGATGAGGAAAAGCAGTGAAAAGGGAGGAATGAAAGAAAGTGAAGCCAGTACGCTGGTCAACATAAAGTCCTACTGTCTTTCGGGGAGGGGATTCCTCAGTTGCTACATTGCTCATAATCAGTCAGAAACACTTAAGGCCTAGATGAAACTTAAGAAGTGAACTAAAGAAGTATACTAGACCAGAGAGAAATTGGTGGCAAATTGTGGATATAATCCTCCAAATCCACAGTGGCACACAGCCCCTTTAAATCCCGGGCCAAGTATCCAGCAGTGGGCCATGCCTTGTGGCGTCTGGAAAAGGAAGTGATCACAAGGTCTTAGTAGGGCCCTCTAATCAGATTTGTGATGTTCTGAGCTTTTGTTCCTTAATATTTACAAACACACAAATAGTGGAAGAAAGAGCAGAGCACCTAGCAGTAAATTGGGACTGAGGACATACTTCTAACTTGACATTGATTTAAAATGTTTAGATTATTGAGGTTTTAAAAAATCATTTGATCTCTCCAACCCTGTGATGCCCGAATTCTTTCTTTAATATTGCCACCAAGTGGTCAATGAGTCTACCCTTTGGATAAAGACAAACATATTGCCCATTGAGAGGGCATATTTATTTTATCTTTGGAGAGCTATGGGTATGAGAATGGACTTATTTATATAGAACTGGTAACTGTCTTGTTGTGAGGCTCCATAAAACATAAAAATTGAGGACATCTGTCATTTTTTCATTGCCCATTGTTCAACCCTCTCTTATTTAGAGGGAATCCTATACTATATATGCCAAGTAATCCTGCTCTGTCTAGTGAGCAGAACAATGACATGTGATTTAAATGTGGCTAACTGGATGCCTCACCCTAAGATTTCAAATCTGGAACAAATGACACAAATAAGATGGGACAGTTTAGAAAGTGTTCATGGCCTTGATGTTCAGCAGCAGAGGCAGAAGCAGCAGCCTGTGGGCTCTGGAGAAGAAAGTGTGTCCAGTGACAGTGGGAGTCGGGGTAGTACCTTGCATGCAGCTCCTCCTATTTCCCTTGATTCCTGTCTATTTTCTGCTTCTATAGTCTTCCCACAATAGCTCAATTCTGTAAGCTACCAGATATGTTTTCAATAAAGTTCCTTTTCTGCTTAGGTTAGCCAGAATTGATTTCTATTTCCTGCACAAGAACATTGACTAAGAAATTAGATGTAATAGAATGTTGTGGGGAGTGGGGGAGAAATGATGAAATGACATTAGAGATGTTTGGTTATCTAAGTAACAGTGGTTACAAAGCCTACTTTGATTTGTTTTTAAAATAAAGAGGATTTACTAGCAGATTTCACCGAAAAAATCCAGATTTCCAGGTTCCAGGTGACGTTTGATTCAGTGCTTAAACAATGTCACCTGTTTCCTCTCCATCTCATTGCAGTATATTTTAGTTGTTATTTCACCCTCAGACTCCACATGGGAGCCTTCAGGCAACTGCAGGTTCTCTCACATGTCCACACATGGCTGTGGTCATGCTGAACTTTAAAACCTCACATCACTTTCCTGGGAGTTCCTGCAAAATATGCATAAATATCATTATCACTTATTGGATTTTGTATCCAACTACTTACTACTGATTGATTTAAGCCAATGAAGTATAACCTTAGAACTGGTAAGAGGCCAATTCCTCCAAACCTCATAGCCAAGCATAAACAACAATCAATTCCCAAAGGAAATTAGAAATATTATTTTAAGAAGGACAGATGCTGGGAAACAAAGAACAGAGTCTATCTGAGGTTTATCTTCTGAATATCTCCTCCAGTTCTAGGGCTTAAAAGATGTCTATAAAATATCTACTTCCAGTCTCAACTCTCCTCATGGACTCCAATCCATTTATCCAACTACAAATCAAAGTAGGCTTTTTTGAATTAACAATATAAATTGTTCTAGTCATTATATCCCTTCTGTTCACTGCCCATCCTTCCTCTCACACACACATTGATTAAGTTTATCATCTATGGTATGAGTGCATTGGATTATATCAGAAGACATGAACTGATGATCTCTGTGTGGAATCTGATCACAGAATTTTATTTACTTTTTTGCCTTGCAGAGGCTTCCCTTTTAAAAATTAGTTACCAATATGTAAAACTTGAGAAGTCTTCCATTAAAATTCAAATGTTAGGTTTCTTTGGAAGAATTAGGAGATTCCACAATACTGAATCATCCTTCCAAAGTAGCAGCAAATACCTTGAGCTGAGCAATTGCTGTTCACATTTAACAGGGCATATGCTTTCCACTTAGCCATAGTCCTCACCAGTTCGTATTGCCTCACTCTTGGCCTAATTTTGTCATTTATATTAGCCACGTCTGAAAAGATTTGTGTTTGCAATACTTTATAGATTTAAGTCCCAGGTCTGCCACTTATTTTCTGTAATGATAGGTGCCCATCACATATGGTTGCCTTATACATTAAAGTGATAAAACATGGCAAGAACAGTGTAGGCATTTACTACAATAGACTGCTCTACTGTGTGAGGTTACTCCAATCATAGATAATAGTTTTAATTGAAGAGTCTCAACTTGTAAGGTAAATAAATAAATGAGAAATAATTTTATTTTTTTGAATAACTGCTACTATCCTGCTCTGTTGACAAACTTACCCCCTTTCTGACTGGATCTGGCTCCCTTAATGATATTAAAGTCCTATATCATTACACTTTAGAAATTGCCAGTTATTAAAAGTCTCATTTTCACTAACACTTTATTCTCATTTTGATCAAAATTTTTCCCCGGGGAAGTGTAGATTTGCAGCTCCCACACTTTATGGTAGGCAGAGAATTATGACAGGTCTAATTCTGAGATAGCTCTTATAATTTCCAGCCCTTGATATATATCCATCTTCCTCCAGTTATTCAAGCAAACACTAATCTAGGTGTCGCTGGAAGGGATTCTGCACATTTAATTAAATTCCCAAATCAGTTGGCCTTAAATTAGGGAGCTAAAATCTGGGTCTAGAGGTCAGAGACAGGGAAGACAAAGAGAGAAAAATCCTGGGAGAGAGATTCAAGGTGTGAGAGTCCCCACTGATGACTTAGGAAATGAAAGGGACCAGGTGGCAAGGAATGTGGGCAGCCTCTGAGAGCTGAGAGCAGTCCTTGACAGGCAGCTTGTAAGGAAACAGGGACGTCAGCCCTCCAGTTGCAGGTAAGGGAATTCTGCCAGCAACCCCAGTGAGCTTGTCAGTGGGCTCTTGCCCAGAGGCTCCAGACAAGAATTCAGCTGGTCAACACTTTAATTTTAGATTTTGAGCTCTGAGCAGAGAACACCGTCCCACTGCCCCTGGATTTCTAAGCTACCAAACGTGAACTAGTGAATGGATGTTGTTTTAAGTTGCTACATTTGTGGTAATTTTTTGCACAGCAATAAAATGTAACACTGAAGGATTGGAGGTAGTGAATGAGGTCTGTTCCCTCCTAACTTTCCTAAATTTTTTCCTTTTGATTTAAGGTGGGAGAAGACGGCAAAATAAATCTCTTTTGGGGATCATCCCTGTTGACCTCGCTCATTGTCTCATTGTTGGGGGGTAGCCTCAAAAAAGCCCTGATGTTGAGGCAGTGGTGTGGACCATTGAGAGGCTCAGCTACCTTTTCCAGCCGATCCTGATTAAAAGCCTCAGGTGTCTTTTCATCTCCTGCCGGGTACCTGAGAAGCCTACATGCAGAACCGCATTTCTTCTACCTTCTACAGCTTTAATTCTGGGGACTGTGGCCTGGGACAGATATACTCTACCTCGAATTCCTGAGAACTCAAGGGACGGCTCCTTGCCCCTTCTTAGCCTGACGAGCCTCACCAGCAGCAACAGCTCAGCATGCTCTTGCTCCCTTTCTGGCAGTGCAAGGCCATTCCTCAGACCCTGTTAGTAAGCAGATATTCAGCCAGGTGAACAAGCAACTTTCTCTCCCTCTTGAAGTCGTCTCTAAGCTTCACAGGTGACTACCTTAAGAGGAGAAATCATGGACCCCTCTCTCTTCCCCTCTGGGGGCAGCGATGGGGACACAGTCTCTCTTCGTGAACAATACATTCCCCAAAGGTCACCTCTTCTCGCTCTCTATCCCCTCATATCTCTCTTGCAGCCAAATATATGAAAGTCTGAGGCTAAGAAGGAGGGCTTCTTTTACTGAGATAAGGAGAAGAGGAACTGTACTCATACAAGCCTCATGCACAGGGATATCAACACTATTCTCATGTGATAGTGATGTAACATCATAGTGATATAATGTAATAGTGATGTAATGTAATGATGCATTTAACATTTTTAAATCGCGTGTACCCCATAAATACATACACCTACTATGTATCCATAAACATTTAAAATTAAATAAATAAAAATTTAAAAAACAATTTGGTGAATCTGGATATAAAGTGTATAGGAATTGTTTATACCGTTTTTCAACTCATAACTTCAATATTATTTCAAAACACAAAGCTTAAACAATTTAAAAATTATATATGCAAAAAACCCCATAAACATAATCATGCATTTTAACATTTTTCAAGAATGCCATATTAATGTAACCTAGAGCATAACTATTAAAATAGGGCATGTATTTAATTTTGCATTTAGTTTGAACAGTATCATTTAATTTTACAAATATTAAGAACTTTCCAGGCATTGTGCTTAGTGAGGATGATAAAAGACCTAGGCTTTGGACTGGAGAAGTTTACCGTGGATGTGTTTGTGTGTGTTCATGTATGTGTGCAAGTGAGGGAGAGGGATGAGAGTAATATACAAGAACAGAGTATTAACTAAGTGTAAAGTTTTTATAAAGATACCACAATTATTTCACCATCTTAACCAATATTGTGCCAATGGGTGGGGGAATCCATGCCATTTAAAATAGAATTTGAGTAAGACTGGGATTGCTTCTTCTGGTAACAATAAGAGGTAGGTTCATTTAAAAATACTTTTCAGTTAACCATTTTAATATTTAAATATATATCTAACTTCAAATTCTTTCTTATCATAATGAATCCATGTACCCGGCATAACAAATCCATGTTCTTCTATTCAATTTTTTGAAGAGGTACACAAAAACTTCTGATCAAGTCAGCGGCCCTCATTGATTTCCCCCAAATTATAATCTCAACTCCAATTGATCATTCTCCACTCACGGATTCTGGTGCAGTTTTGAATAAACTTGAGTTTTACAAATCAGAAGAGTAAATTGTACAGATGTCTTTTTCTCTTTCTGAAACTTAAAATCTAAAATTTATACCAGTTTTTTACATACTCAATAGAAAGTGAAATCTTTATTCTCTGGGTCTGCAAAAGCAACTTTTGAAGTCGAATATATCTATCAACATACTCATTAGGGGCATTTTTTCCCTACAGTTTTGGAGAGAGTTTGAAAACCAATACCAGTATGGTTTAGATATTCATAATTGTTTACACATGTTTCAGTAACAAAATATATTTGGGGGTGTTGGCACTTTATTTTAGGATTTGGGATAGCTGGAAATTATTATTATTATGGTTAAAAGTGTTCTAACTGGATAATGGCAGTAAAAATAATATAACATTCTGGAATTTTTCCTCTTAACATGGAAAACATTATTTTATTACATGGAGTTATTTAAATATGGATTAGCTGTTGTTTGGCTAGTTACATATGAAAGTGTCTAAAGAAATAGGTTCTTGGAAGAAGCAACAAATAGAAAATGACTATTGTTTCTTATTATTAATAGCATTATTGTTATGCAGAGAAACCTTAGTACTCTTCTTAAGGGCTAGATGGTTAAAATATTCCATATACTGCAGTGACAGATTCTAATTAAATATTTAAGAAGTGGGACATCTTTTCTAATCACGATACACAGTATCTATTACCTTGGAGAAATATAAAAATCTTTTATTATTTGTTCCTCCAGAAAAAAAAAAAAAAAAAGATGATTAATAAGGGACTCTGTGGCTCCCAGAACCTGAAATGTTTCTTCTAAGGAGCTAGACTATGTTAAGAGCCAAGAGGAAGCAAGGTTCAAAGGAAATTCATCTAATATTTGTGCTCTGGTTATGAAAGGGGGTGAGAAGCTATTCATCAGCGGCATGTGTCCAGTTGGCAGGGAGGGCTGAATGCCAGACTGAGGGGTTATCGGGATCACAGATGGACTTAGCATGGGAAAGAGGATGTCAAAGATGCCCAGTCAGTGGAGGCTATTTTGGGGGCTTTACACAAATCATTATTTTTTCATTCTGTACCAGTATTGCCTCAGTCAAATGTATTTGTTTAATTTCTAACAAACATGCAAACCCGTAAACAGCAGCAGAATTTAATATAATAATTACCTCTTATATGTTGATACCATGACCCAATAATTACTTTCTATTTGCTGATTGGCTATTGAAGATTTGCAGATTACCAATGTAGGTCTCATCCTTGGAGGTATCACTGAAAGAGGGTTATTAAAGTGATGAATTATAATTATCTCTGAATATAATGCATTCCTTTCATCAAAAATTTTTTTACACTTTTTACATTTTGTGATATCAAGACAATGCCACTAAGACTTAACCAGTAAGGGTATAGAACAGCTAAGTCAATATTCTAAAGAATATTCTAAAAAAGAAATAGGGACCCTTTTCAGATAGGAAGGGTAAATTGTCAGTGAACTGGCAATCCTGCATTCATTTTCCTCATTTTATTCATTCATTTTATTCATCTCCAGGAGCTCAGGAACCGTGTCTAGGTCTGGATGCCGATACCCCTTCTACATAAGGCACAACTACAAACTGCTAGTGGGTTTGATACCTGATTCATGGGTTCTCATCCTTACTCTGCCACTGACTGGCAATGAACCTTGGTCAATTATCGATGGTGGACTTTGGCAAATTACTGAGGTTTACTGATATGCAGAGTGAGGTGTTAGATGTCAAAGATCCTCCTAACTCTAAAGTTCAGTGTGACATTGGAACACAAGACTGACAAATGGCTATGAACTATGAACCTGTCTACTAGCCACAGAGCTATTGGTCAATCCTACAGCTAGAAACACGTCCCATTGCTCACACCCTCCTCTACTGGTATCTTCCGCATTAACAGCGTTGGCTCCTCAAACCTTTTCCCCACACGTAATTGTTGCAGGGCTCCCTGGTGTACTCGACCCCTTTCTTATGACTGCCCCCGTCACTATATTAATGATAGCATATATTAAGTGGACTTTTAAAGGCTTACCTAAAACCTAACCTCATTTGTAAATTTACTTCTATACACCCACCAGAAATTAATGACAAGTTCCAAACAATAACCTACAAATTAACTCTTGGAGCCAAAACTGTATGTAAAGCACATATAGTTGACCCTTGAACAACAGGAAGTAAGAAGAGGAGTGGTGGTTACTGGTGCCAATTCTCCAGGCAGTCAAAAATCCAAGTATAACTTTCAAATCTCCAGAAACATGATTACTAATAACCTACTTTTGACTTGATCAATAGTATTCAAGTAAAATCAAGTATTGACTTGAAGCCTTACTAATAACATAAACAATTGATTAACACATATTCAACTGACAATACATATCAAGCAATTCAACTTTTTCTGTCATATCATGACTTTTCTCTGCTTCTTGGGAGCACTTCCAGCATCATTAGTGGTGGCACTTTGTATGGGTGCCCTGGTGTTATTCAAGTTTACAGTATTGCACTAAATACAATAAAAATATGCAAGAGCCACGAGAGATCACATTTTTTATTTTTTTATTTAGATAAAATATGCATATACAATTTACTGTCTTTATTATTCTTAGGCATACAGTTCAGTGGTAATAAGTATAGTTATATTCTTTTTTCTTTCCATCCTCCTCCTTCTCCCTATTGTTTCTGGCTTCTGGTAACCATCACTCTACTCTCAATCTTCATGTGATGTATTTTTTTTTAGCTCACACATATGAACGTGAACATGCAACATTTGCCTTTCTGTGCCTGGCTTATTTCACTTAATATAATGGCCTCCAGTTCCATTCATGCTGCTGCAAATTACACGATTTCATTCTTTTTTATGGCTGAATAATATTCCATTGTGTATAATACCATGTTTTCTTTATCTAATCATCTGTGACAGACACTTAGGTTGATTCCATATCTTGGCCATTGTGAATAGCACTGCAATAAACAGGGGAGTGCAAATATCCCTTATATATGTTGACTTTCTTTTGGATATATACTCAACAATGGGGTTGATGGATCATCTGGTGGTTCTATTTTTACTTTTATGAGGAATGTCCATACCATTCTCCATAGTGACTGTTCTAATTTACATTCCTACCAACAGTGTGCCAGAGTTCCCCTTTCTCTGCATTCTTGCCAGCATCTGTTTTTGTCTTTTTGATAAAAGCCATTTTAATTGGAGTAAGATAATATGCCATTGTGATTTTGATTTGCATTTCTCTGATGGTTAGTATGTTGCACATTTTTTCACATCCTTGCTGGCCATTTGTATGTCTTCTTTTGAGAAATGTCTTTTCTGATCTTTTACTCATTGTAAAATCAGATTTTTTTTTTTTTTTTGCTATTGAGTTGTTCGAGTTCCTTATATATTTTAGCTATTGGATCCTTGTCATATGGACACTTTGCAAGGAGTTTCTCCCATTTTGTAGGTTATTTCTTCGCTTCGTTGATTGTTTCCTTTGCTGTGCAGAAGCTTTTTAGCTTGATGCAATCCTGATTGTCTAATTTTGCTTTGGTTGTCTGGGGTTTTAAGGTCTTATACAAAAAATCTTTGCTCAGATCAATTTTCTGGAGCACTTTTCCAATTTTTTCTTCTGCTAGTTTTGTAGTTTCAGATTTCAGATTTAAGCCTTTAATGCATTTTGATTTTTGTGTATGAGAAATAGGGGTCTAGTTTTATTTGTCTGCAGAGAGTTATCCAGTTTTCCCAGCACCATTTATTGAAAAGACTGTCCTTTCCCCGTTATATGTTCGTGGCATCTTAAGTGAAAGTGAATTGGCTGTAAATGCATGGATTATAGTTGGGTTTTCTATTCTGATCCATTGGTCTACACGTATGTTTTTACACCAGTATTATGATGTGTTTGTTACTATAGCTTTGCAGTTAATTTTGAAGTCATGTAGTCTGATGTCTCCAGTTTTGTTCCTTTTACCAAGTATTGCTTTGGCTATTCAGAATCCTTTTTGGTTTCATATAAATTTTATGATTGTTTTTCCATTTCTGTGAAGAATGTTGTTGGTATTTTAATTGGGATTACATTGAATCTGTAAATCGTTTTGGGAAATATTGTCATTTTAACAATATTAATTCTTCCAATCCATGAGCATGGAATATCTTTCCATTTTTTTGTGACCTCCTTTATCAGAGTTTTATAGTTTTCCTCATACAGATCTTTCATTTCTTTAGATTGATTCCTAGTTATTTTACATTTTTTTTGTAGCTATTATAAATGGGGTTGCCTTCTTGATTTCCTTTTCAGGTTGTTTGTTGCTGGCATATACAAATGCCATTGATTTTTTTATGTTGATTTTGTACCCTGCAACTTAACTGAACTTCTTTATCAACATAAGTTTTTGACAGAGTATTTAGGATTTTCCAGGTATAAGATCATGTCGTCTGTGAACACAAATCAATAAACATGATATATTATATTAACATAATCAAGAATGAAAGCCATATTATTTCAATACTGAAAAAGCATTTGATAAAATTCAACATCTCTAGGCTGGGCGTGGTGGCTCATGCCCGTAATCCCAGCACTTTGGGAGGCCAAGGCGGGAGGATCACGAGGTCAGGAGATCGAGACCATCCTGGCCAACATGCTGAAAACCCGTCTCTACTAAAAATACAAAAATTAGCTGGGCATGGTGGTGCGTGCCTGTAATCCCAGCTACTGAGGAGGCTGACTCAGGAGAATCTCTTGAACCAGGGAGTTGGAGGTTGTAGTGAGCCAAGATTGCACCACTGTTCTCCAGCCTGGTGACAGAGCAAGACTCTGTCTCAAAAAATAAATAAATAAATAAATAAATAAATAAATAAATAAATAATTCAACATCTTTTTATGATAAAAATCCTTATCAACATGTATATAGAATGAATATACCTCAAAATAATCAAGGCCATATATGACAAGCCCACAGCTAACATTGTACTGAACAGAAAATTTAAAGGCCTTTTCTCTAAGGACTAGAACAAGACAAGGATGCCCACTTTTACCACTTTCATTTAATGTAATTCTGGAAGTCCTGGTCTCAGCAATTAGGCAAGAGAAAGAAATAAAGGGCATCCAAGTTAGAAAGAAAGAGAGATCACTTTTTACTGTGATGCACAATTTACTGGAGAGTTAAACTCCTCATATGGAGATGATTAGTGTCAGTTGACATCTTACATGGATACTTGCAACACTTGAGCTCACTGCAATAACCCGCTACAAAATTATTACAGTAGCACAGTACATACTACAGTTCGTTCTATGCAGTTTTGATTTAATACTTCATCTTCACATTTGTTTATATTTCTCTGGACTGGAAATGGCACCATGTATGGTCTATAAGGGTTTGGTACATTTTGATACATTTTAACTTTGTATAACAGATTTGTATATATATTATGGTAGTAAGTGATAAAATAGACTAGGATCTACATGTTTTATGTATTAATGACATACCTAACTTTTTCTTACTTTTTGATGATTCTAGGCCAGACGGATTGTGAGTTTTTTCAAATTGTCTCAAAATCTTCAAAAATGTTTTCAATATATTTATTTTTAAAAATCCGCTTGTAAGTACATCCGTGTAATGGAATCCTGTGTTATGCAATGGTCAACTGTACTTACTTTAACAATCTTGTTTTGGTATATCATAGAGTGGCTTATAGCTTGTAATTAGCAGTGCTCTGGAACCAGGATGTCTGGGTTCAAAAATGGTTTCTGCTACTTACAAGCTATGTGACCTTGGCAAGTTCTTTGTGCCTCCATTTCTCCATCTATGAAATGGGAATTATTAAAGTATCTATCTTTTAAGTGTTTGATTTAGTTTTGAGAGTTGAGTTAGTAAGTGGAAAACAATTAGAATAGAACCTAGCACACGGTAAGTGCTAAATAATTATCAGATGCAATGCATCTCAATCTTCTCAGGAGGGACAATTCTCTAATATGTGAAGATGTATTAGCATTTGAGAAATATCTAAAAGTCATTTGGAATAAAATCTGGTTTCAAAAAAGTGAGGAAGAGTTTAGCAGTTTTTGTTGAAATCATGTAAGCTAAGACTCATTTTCTCATTTAGTTTATTATAATATATGAACAAGTTTATAGTCTTTTAGAATAATAGTATTTTTTAGAGATTATAGATACAAAATAATTAAATTACATTATGGTTATGCCTCATTCCTGATAAAACATAGGTAATATCTGTATCCTTTGCTACTAATTTATTAAAACAGCACAGAGAACATTGATCCCTTCATCCTTATCCTTAATGGAATCTACCAAATGAAATCTGTGAAAGATGTTTCTGGTTTCAACAAAGAAATATTTTCTCTCTTATTGTTAAATAATTCTTTAATTCCCAGTCTCTCAGCTGAGACTGCTATTAAAATTAAATTCACCATTAATCATGCAACTGTCAAAATTAAAATACATGTTTAAGGCAAAATTTACACTCAATTCTGAAATGTTTGTAATCACATTCATTACAAAAATGTACTGTGTAATTTAGCACAGGTGATTCATGCTGCAAAGTCCTTCATATTTTTGCATCTTATTAAATCTAAACTTAAATATAAGAAATTTGAAAATCTCTAATACATTTTACTAGACTTCAATGGAAAAATAAAATTTGATATTTTAAACTTTCCTCTTATGCCAATCTGAAGACATATTTATTTATCTCTTTTAAAATATATATTTTGCAAACATGGATACTGGACTCTTTATGTGCCCGGGCACTGTTCCAAGATCTTCACAATATTAACTCAATTTTTCCTTAAAAACTCCCTTAGAGCATCAGTATCATTACTATCCATGTATGACAGATGAGAAATTGTCCAAAGTCTCTGACAAGTAAGGGTTGAGCTGTGACACAAATCTAGACAATATAAATAGTATTTTGATCAAAGTATTTAAGAGGGATTATTTCACTCAAAGAAAATGTCTCCCTCCCTGTTATTTCTTAAACCTTTGAAACCTGGGTCTCTTAACTTTATCAAGAATTTAATTTTAACATAATTTGTCAGGTCAAGAAGCCCACATGCAACATTTATTTTCCAAACCATTAGGTCTGGAAAGATCATCTTCAAGCATGTGGAGGGGTGGGGAGCTGGGGGATGTGGAGGAGGTAAAAACCCAGCAAACACAGTGAACGTCTGTACCACATTGCTAAAGAATGAGGTCCTGAGAGCTGGAGGGCACTGGGTAGGGGCCTGCTCTGCTTTGAAGAATGAAGTCATGCTCAATGTTTTAAACTCATCAGTCCTGCCTATAAAAGGGTGTGGGTGAAAAAGAAAAAAAGACAAATTAGCATCATTTTCAAAAGAAGTTAAATATGTCAGGTGGTAAAGTGTCCTAATTCTGTCTTCAGGGAACATATATCAAACCAGCCTGTAGTTAGTTCTGCAATCAGTGAAACCATCTGCAAGGAATACTCCATCCCCCATTCTTGTTCCTACAACACGTGCCTATTGAAGGAAATGTCACCGTTAGTCAAATGCATGTGGAAATTTTCTCAGCATTACCTAATAGAAACATTGGGCTGACCTTTCTTTGAACAAAAAACAATTTGTTATAGCCTGCTGAAAGAAAGCACACCAATGGCTTTAACTAATGAGGACAATATAAATAGTCCAAATGATATACTGTTCAATTTCTCTGGGTTTTCAGGAGCACCATTGCCTACATCTCACAACCACTTTGTGAGTCTGTAAGAAGAAAGCGAGGGCTAGTAGCGCTTTATGGATATTTATTTCTAAGGCAAATATTAGATTCGGTGGCAATTTGCTTTGAGAAATACAACAATTGCTGATTCAGATGGTGCTAATACAGATCATTGAAAAAGCACACGATTCCCAAATGTTATATTGTTAAATAGACACTAATTTCCTTATCATTAAAACTACAAATGAAACAATGTGTATAAATGGTGCAGTTGCTGGAACAAAGCAGGTCCTCAATAAACTGAATTATAATCATGTATATTTTATGCCAGAAATGAAACCTTATTATGTGTGTCACTGCTAGTAATATTCTGCTTCAGATTGTGAGTTACTAGGATAGGAATTTTTACCTGACACTTTTCATACCTTTGACATTGTATACAGCATTGAGCATATATATGTACATTATTTCTTGAGATGAAGAGTCAGAAGTTTCATCAGATATTCTAAGGGGCACATTGCCTCCTCCAAAATGTTAAGAACCACTGGCCCATTTGAAATGAATGAACCATTTGAAATGAAAGAACCACTGGCCCAAATGAAAAGATTTCATTTGCTTCATAAAGCAAATGAATCATTTGCTTTAACTTATACTATATAAAACCAAACTTGGTTGTTTGATAAAGCCAAAAATATCTTTAAAAAAATAATAAATTGGTCAGGCACTGTGGCTCATGCCTGTAATCCCAGCACTTTGGGAGGCCGAGGTGGGAAGATCACAAGGTCAGGAGTTTGAGACCAGCCTGGCCAACATGGTGAACCCCTGTCTCTACTACAATTACAAAAATTAGCCAGGTGTGGTGGCAGGGGCCTGTCATCCCAGCTACTTGAGAGGCTGAAGCAGGAGAATCGCTTGACCCCAGGAGGTGGAGGTTGCAGTGGGCCAAGACTATGCCATTGCACTCCAGCCTGGGTGACAGAGTGAAACTCCATCTCAAATAATAATAATAATAATAATAATAATAATGTTTTAGACTTGGTTTGGCTGTGGGAAAAGGACTTATAAAAATGCCCAACCTGAGGCTGCAGAGAAAAGGAAATACTTATCCTGTTGGTGGGAGTGTAAATTAGCTCAGCCACTGTGGAAGACAGTTTGGAGATTTCTTAAAGATGTTAAAACGAAATTACCAATTGACCCAACAATACCATTGCTAGGCATATATCCAAAAGAAAAATCATTCTACCAAAGACACATGCAGTTGTATGTTCATCGCAGTGCTATTCACAATAGCAAAGACATGGAATCAACCTAGATGCACATCTACAGTGAAATGGATAAAGAATATGTGGTACATATACACCATGTGGAATACTACACAGCCATAAAAAAGAATGAAATCATGTCCTTTGCAGCAACACGGGTATAGCTGGAGGCTATCATCCTAAGGGAATTGATGCAGGAACAAAAAACCAAATACCACATATTCTCACTTATAAGTGGGAGCTAAACATTGGGCACACATGGACATGAAGATGGCAATGATAGACAATACTAGATGGAGGAGAAAGGGAGGGAGGTAAGGGTTGAAAAACTACCTCTTTGGTACTATGCTCACTACCTGGGTGGTGGGTTCAATTGTACCCCAAACCTCAGTATCACACAACATACTCATGTAAGAAACCTGCACAGGTACCCCCTGAATCTAATATAAAAGCTGAAATTATGAAAACAAAATGCCTAACCTTGTACCTAAGATTTCTTCTCTCACCACCATCCTCACTATGCTGGTATATACCTTTGCTTGAGTTAGTTTGGCTTGTAAAATGGGGAAGGAAGTGTAGAAAGAGAGATAAAAGATAAAATTTTGGAGCAATTAAAAGCCCATAAAGACATGGGCATCAGGGACTGGTATTATCGAAAAGAGGTTCCCTCTACTTCTCTTTTAGCCACAACCTCTTTCAAAGTTTCAAATGTCACATTGGAAATCCAGCTACTCAAGCAGAATATTTTAGGAAAAAAACCTCTCAGGTTCCTTTCTATTTCTATGTCCAGTTCAGAAATCAGAAGACAAATTCTTAGAATGTCAAAACATAAACTTGAAGCAACAATGATGGAATATTGAAGAAGGCGGTACTTAGAGAAACTTCTCTGGATGCTGTCAGAAGCTAGGAAGACCCAATTCTCCTGCACATTGTATTGGCCCTGCTGTGCTGCTGGGTAGCAAAAGTTTGCTTCTTCTAGCAGAGGAAGCAGATGTGAGTTGGAGAAACATGCAAAACAAATGTGCTGAGCAAAAGTTTTTATTTAAATGATAATCTATCGATCATAAGTGGCATGACCTCATGAGGTGACTGTTTAACATGACTCTTTTTCATCAACACAAAAGGTAATTTATATAAGTGCTGAAACAGATCATGATTGAAAGAATATGCCACTCTGATCTTTGCTTGCTTTATAAGAAAACTGAATGTTAAACAAAACCTCCCAAGCCTTGGATGTATGCAAATGCTTCCTGGCCACTGGGGAGGTCTATGCACTCAGAACGTCTCTGTGCACCTGCTGCTCATTAAAATAACATTTTGCTTCCCTAGGTGCTTTGTGGGCTCTTGGTAAATGACGGTAAAGGATGGCTCACTGGTAAAGGATGGCTCAGTCCATGGACAAATAATCTGAAATACCTGCAAATGTTATGCATTTAAATCAAGGGCACTTAACAAGACTTGAAAGGATGCCAGCAGCCCAGGTCATTTGATATTGAAGTAGGTGCCACTGCTAAAGATCTCTTAGAGTGAAATGGAAGAATAGAACCAACTTCTCTATTAGGCACAGCAGCCACAGTGCATACAGCATGTGAAATTTTTAGGGGCCCCCAAATTTTTATTTTCTTTAAAAGCAGAAAAAAAAACTTTTCAGTCAGAGAAGATAGTCTACATCTGTAATATAAATATATTTGTCTTTATATCAACACTTTTGTAAAATGTAATATTTATTTATTTATTTATCGGAACAAAGGGTCTACAAAGGCAAAAGTGACTAGGACCCACAAATGTCAGGAATACAATCTATGGAGCAGCCCAGTTCACTCAATCTCATTTCTAACTCCCAACCAGTTCTTACCTCTATTCCCCAATTCCCAACAAGTTCTTCCTGTCTGGCATCTTCCGTACTATCTGCTCCTATTCCTATTTCTTCCTCGATTTGAAGTCAGCAAGACCCATATTCAAACCCCACCTTTACTAATGATCTATCTCATAGAAAGGGTTGACAAGATTTCTAACCTTTCTAAAGCCTTAGTTTCTCCATATGTTAAAAAATAAGAGGAGGATTAAAAATCACCTATATTCAAGGTTGGGGTAAACATTAAATAAGGCAAGAAGGTAAAGTGCCTAACATAATGCCTGGCACATAACAAAAGTTCTACAAATGCTGCATTGCTGCTACACTTATTACCTCGGCTGCTGCTGTTGCTGCTATTGTATTCCCCTGTAGCACATAGCATATTTCTCAGAACAAAGTGCATAGCGGGTACTTAATCAGCATTACTAGTTGAGAGCGTTTCACTATAGCACATATTGTATTGCTAAAAAATTAAATCATATTCCTGTGGTAAGTTGAAGTAGGCAAGGTAACTAATAACCATTAAAATCGGTATTTAATTGTCAGTACAACTTTGGAAACTCATAGGTTTTTATTAAGTGATTATTGATAAATGCACTCCCTATTCTCTTATTATGGATATTTGCTACTAGATACCTATCACTTGAGCTATTTTATAATAGCCTCTACGGTGTTGGAAGGGTACAAAAAATAAATGAGTTCTAAACCATTTCAAAATATCATAACTGAAGTCATTCCCACATCATTTAACATCTCAGAAACTAGATGGTTAATTGATTTTTAAAAAATAAGTCATGAAATGCCAGTTTCAAATGTGTAGCGAAATGCTAGAGAATTTTTTTAATATGATTTTCTCCTTTCTTGGTATTATCTGTTTTAAAATGAAAGCTGTTTCAAACAGATCTGTGAAACGTAGTCTCCAGG
This sequence comes from Theropithecus gelada, assembly GCF_003255815.1. NCBI lineage: Eukaryota > Metazoa > Chordata > Mammalia > Primates > Cercopithecidae > Theropithecus > Theropithecus gelada. Next base: position 145,650,348 of record NC_037670.1, on the reverse strand, counting down.
CTTCTCCTGTATATAATCTTTCTGTAGCTTTTATTTATGACTCTATTCTGGTGCAACATTTTGAGGGCAAAATGAATATGACACCATAGATCATCTGTACAAATCAACTTGTGTGAATATTATATTGTTCTCCATGTCAAAATGTTTTGATTTGGAAAGGGATATTAAAAGAAATGTTCCCCTATGTGTATAGAAATTTTCTTATAAGTGTAGTTTATTAATTCCTAAACATGACATATTCTAGCCGCAATAAGTTTATTAATTTCTAAATCTGTCCTCCTAACAGCAAAACATTATACTGTTTATGGGTAAATCAAAATGAAATAACAGACTCATTATATTATATGATGTCTTATGTTTTATTAACAATCTTTTCTGTAATTGAATGCATGTTTCTGACTGTAATAATTACATTGGACAGAAAAGAAGGCAGATTTACGAATAGAATAAAGAGCTGTCAGAATAGTATCACTGTGTGCAGAAATGATTTAAAATACAAAGATGAAAGATAAGAATGATTCTCCAACATGCAACATTGAAGGATTACTCACAAATTATTCACACTCCTAGTAAACACACAGGACATTAGAAAAACAGAAACCCACTTGTCTAAACCAGTGATTCTCAATCACGGTTGACTTTGTCCCTCAAGAGACATTTGGCAATGTCCGAAGACATTTTTGGCTGACACGTCTTGGGGAGGGGAGTTGCTACAGGAATCTAGCGGATAGAGGCCAAGAGTGCTGCCAAACATCCCACAATAAAGAGAATAACTTTTCTGGAACAAAGAAATATCCAGCTTCAAATGTCAATAGTGCTGCGATTGAGAAACTCTAGTCCCAATCTGGTTATATGTTATGTAAATTAACTCTTTCTCCTTCACTGGTAATAACTAAACTAAGAGCTAATTAAACTAAGATCTGTCTCTGGGACACTCATATACAAATTCTAATTAGCATAAGAATAATTAAAATATAGACATTAAATAAACTCAAATAGTTCATTATGGCTAAGTAGGTACTTAACAATGTTTGATAAAATGTCTATTAATAAATTAATCAAATTATCTTGCTAGTTATCAAAATGTTGTTGAAATTGATTTTTTAATTGACTGGTATGCTTTATCTTTGCTTACTCTGCCATGTTAGTCTTTTGGCAAAATGGTAACATGCAGAGTTGATGCTCTGAAGGTAAGAATAGGGAAAGGAGAAATTAGGAGGCTTGATTAATCTTAAATTGGTTTCTTCTTCTTTGGTTATTTGGAAGTGGATAGTCTTTTAAGTGTGTTGTAGCTTGAATGTCTCCAAAATTCATGTGTTGAAATTTAATCCCCATTGTGATGGCATTAAGATTTTTAGGATGTGATTAAATCATGAGAGTTCCACTCTCATAAATGGATTAGTGCCTTATAAAAATGCTGAAGAGAACTACTTTAGACCCTTTTGCTGCCCTTTGCATCTTTCCCCATTTGAGGACACAGAATTTTCCCTTTTTGCTCATTTCCCCCTTCCACCATGTGAGGAGGCATCACGAAGAACCTCACCAGACACCAAAGGCCAGTGCTTTGATTTTGGACTTCCCAGACGCCATGACTAAAGGAAATAAATTTCTGTTCTTTATAAGCTACCTAGTCTCAAGTATTTTGTTAGAGCAACACAAATAGATTAACAGAATGTTTATTTAAAATTTAATAATGGGGTTCATTAGGCCAAAATCTAATTTGAAATGTAGGGAGAAATTATAATTTTCCCTTTTATCTATAAATAAAATTTAATAAAAGTTTAGTTCATTTTCCTTTAGATTTGCCTGCATAGGCTTTGGGGATTCAAATGGAACAGCTTGTCATTTAAACTGCAATAGTTTGACTCTAGATTTCAACCCTACAAATATTGTGAGGACACTGTGGTTGTTGACAGAAAACAAAACAAAACAAAACAAAACAAAAAAAGGACAGCTTGGAGAACTAAAAATTTGTAAGTCTCATGATGTATATCTGCTTAGCTATTAATTTGAAACCTAACGGCACTAATGAGATGACATATAAAAGAGAAATAATAGAAAAGTCTATGGGTTAGAATTTTAAGTGGAATCTATGGTGAGAACATTTTACCCCTGCTGTTGACTTCCCCCAGCTCATGAAGCCACTTGTGCCTAGTAAAGTATCTAAAGCAGTCCACATTATTTATGCCACATTTTTCTGTTCACTCATTTGACACTTTCTAAAAAGTACTAGTGCTTATCAGATAGTTTTCCATGTTATAAAATATAGTACTTACTGTGGGACCACACATAAACTTTAAATTAAGACCTTGTGGAAATGATTCTTATAAATTACCAACATACTTTTCTGCAATCATTTGTAGGATTCATCCCACAAGAATTTTCTAATATTTTTCTTGATAATATACTAACATTTTTCTGACATAATCTATTCTTTCTTTTTGTATTATTACACTTTAAGTTCTAGGGTACAGGTAATGGCATGATAATTAACTCATTTCTGATCAATACAACATTGGAGAAACATGTCATGGAAGAAAGGAATATATAACTTTCCCACCAATCTTTTTTCTTAATTTATTGAGGTATAATTTATATGCAGTATACAAAATTTTATATATATACACACAAATACACATGCATATTTTATATATTATATAATTTTAAACAGTAGATTGCAAAAATCTTAAGTGCACAATTAAATTTTTATCTACATAACACCTAGTTATAGATGTAACCACCACCCAGATTAAAATATAGGACATTTGCCCAAAAAGTTCTCTCATGCTTAGTGGTACCCATACCTTCTAGGTAATTGCCATTCTGACTTCTATAAACATAGATTAGTTTTGCTTATTCTTGAACTTCATATAAGTGAAATACAGTATTTCTTTATATATCTGGCTTCTTTTAAATTTTTTTAATTGTTGTGGATACCTAATAGTTGTACATATTTATGGGATACATGTGATATTTTGATACAAGTATACAATGTGTAATGATCAAATCAGAGTAATTGGGACATCTATCACCTCAAGAATTTGTCATTGCTTTGTGTTAGGAATATTCCAGTTCCACTCTTTTAGTTGTTTTGAAATATACCATGAATTACTGCTAACTACAGTTGCCCTGTTATACTATTGAACGTTAGACCTTATTTCTTCTATTTGTGTTTTTTTGTGCCCATTAACATCTGCTCTTCATCTCGCCCTCTCCACTGCCCTACTCAGCCTATGGTTAAGCAGTATTCTATTCTTTATCTCCATGATATCCACTTGTCTTTAGCTCCCACATATGACTGAGAACATGTGATATTTGTCTTTTTGTTCCTGACTTATTTCACTTAATATAATATTCTCCAGTTTTATCCATGCAGTTACAAATGATAGGATTTCATTTTTTATGGCTGAGTAATACACCATTGTATATATGTACCACATTTTCTTTATCCATTCATCCACTGATGGACACTTAAGTTGACTCCATATCTTGGCTATTGTGAATAATGCTGCAACAAACACGGGAATGCAGTTTTCTCTTCAACATACTGATTTCCCTTATTTTGGAAATATACTCAGCAGTGGGATTGCTGGATTATACAGTAGTTGTATTTTTAGTTTTTTGAGAAAGCTCGATACTGTTCTCCATAGTAGCTGTACTAATTTATTTTCCCCCCAACAGAGTACAAGGGTTCCCTTTTCTCCACATCCTTGCTAGCATTCATTATTGATGTCTGGCTTGTTTTTCTGAATGCAAGGTTTTGAAGATTCTTTCATATTTGTATGTATCCGTACTTCATTTATTTTTAATGCCCCAATAGTATAATACTGGATTTTTTTCCTTTCTTACTGAATTATTTTCAGCTTTTAGCTACTATGAACAAAACCAATATGAAGATTTTGTGTATGTGTGTCTTTTCATGGGCACATGACTTCCTTTATCTTAGGTGTGTAGCTAGAAGGACTGCCGAGTCATTTATATATATTTAGCTTTGGTGGATACTGCCAACGTTCTCCAAAGTGGTCAAACATTTCACACTTCTCCCAGCAATGTATGAAAAAAAAATGCTCCACCAAAAAGGGTAAGAATATTTAGTTTAGAAATAATTATACACACATAAACATACACAAATATACAAAAGCATACCTCCCTCTAAGTTTTTGTTTATTTTTTAAAACATTTTTGGTGTGGCTATATTATTTGTCCTTCAATTCAGAAGCAGGTTGAGACAGCAATCCAAATAAAGCAAATTGACAGGTCAAAACCTGAGAGGAACATATTTTAAAGTCTTCTCCATAGTGTAGACCAGTGTGTCCTCAAATCTGTCCCACAAAAAAATATTAATAGCTATTCTATTAAAACCATATCAGATAAGTTTGGAAAAGAATATATATTTATTCTGAATATATATTTTGGAAAAGAACTATATATTTTCCATACTATAAATGAATCACTATTTAAATTAGTGTATTAGAGGTTCAGAGAAGTCCTATAGTAAAGACATCTACTTAACTTTGTTTAGCTTATTGTTTCACCAACCAGTGGGTTTATTTGACCATGGAACTCTATTCTACTCTTTGTTAAGTATGCTTATTAATATCTTGGAGAATAACATCTTTGTCTTTCTTTGAATGAATCTTCAGACCAATGTGAAATTCCATTTGATTTAGTGGTAAGTCCTAAATTAGTGATCAGTTTTCCTTAAAAAATAAAAGTTATACCAACCCCCGAGATTTTTAAAGCTCTTGGAAACAGGTAAGACAGTGGCGGGGTGATTACTGTGTCTGGCTGTGATGTTTATAAAAACAACATGGTAACCATAATATCTGTCAAGGCCCAGTCAGCAATACCCCTCTTTTACTAACCATCTATTCTTCAAAGCTCCCAGTAACATTTAATTTGACATGATATATTTGCAAGTGTACTTTCTGAGTGAATTAGCAGATATGTGATAAAAATACCAATTACTACTTCCCTGGAATCACCTGTAGCAAGGCGTATATGACATGAGGAAACATACAAAGTTATACATAGGATCCTTAAAAGAGCAAAAATAGGGAGAAACCATAGAACAAAGGTGTTAGGGTAACATTCACCCTTCTCCAAAATGAACAAGGTTACAAAATGGTATGTGCTGCTCACAAGAGAAACTACAGCCGTGCGAAATGATTACTGTATGAGAAGTGAATGTGAAATACAACTATCCCAAGCAAATTTAGTTTCATTTATCCAGTATCCCATCTGTAAAATAGTTTCATAAATTTTCCTCTTAGTCTTTGAAGTAAATTCTACTAAATCTAGCTTAAAATTTCAAAAGTAGACCCAGGGACAAATCCAAGAAAAATAGCCCAATTCAAAAGGAAAATGTGAAACCGATTTCACAACTAAGTGTGAGTCCTCAGACATGTATTTTGAACATTAACCACAATAAGTCCACTGAACACAATGAGCACAGGCAGTAGCCATCACACTAAAATTACTCACAACGAGGTGCCTTAGATACCTGGCTGGGATTCTCACTCTTTTGAAATTAGACCAGTTTCAATTTCAAAGCATACAATTTCTTGTAATAATTTTCATTTGGCATTTTTCACCCGGGTTAACAGATCGTTTCCAATTTAACCCAAGTGCAAATGTAAACTTCACTTACCTGCACAAAACCACATGCTCTGAAGGCCTCAAACAAGGGCAGACTTGGGCGGTCTTCTCTATAGATGGTGAGTTTGTACGTGATCAGGGTCTCACCATGTGCTGGAGATTCATCCACCACAAATATTGAGATTTTGTTCATTCCTAAGCCCAGAGGGTAGCTGGCAAACCTGGAGAGAAAGAGGGAGAGAGAAAGAGAGAGAATATGAATAGGGGAAATTTATTCAGCCCAAACTGATTCATATATCAATATTTACTAAATGCCTATTTGAATAAATAACAGGAAAGGTCTATACAATTTCATAAGAAACCTAAAATATGAAAATAAATAAATATCTCTTTCACGGTACTTTACTATGCCAAGAGTGGTCTTTCAGGACAACTTATATCTTCCATAATTTAAAGCAAAGGAAACTAATATTTATTAGCCACCTGCCAGGGTCACACATTATCTCATTTAATACAACTAGGATTGTTCCCATTTTAAATATAGAGACCATGACCTAGAACTAGTAAACACATCATTCAAAGTCACATGGAACCCGGGTTGTCCTGACTTCAATCCTTTCTACTAGACTTGGCTCTCAAGGGTTCCAAGTACATTTCTTTCCCTACAGCATGGAACCATGAGTATCTTCTTTGCTATGGACACAGCACAGAATAAGGTTCTATCTTCTGTTTAAAATTATGAACAAAAGAGTTGCTGACTTTTAAAAGAATCAACAGGAAAAAAAAGCCAGTGAGGTTGGGAAAGTTCGTGGTACTGTGTCCACAAATTGTGCACCAATTGGTTTAAGCAATCAATTTTTGAATATTCAAAAACTTGACATATTCAGCAATGTTAAAACATGAAGACAACAATAAGTGAGATTTTTTCCTTAATGGATCTTGTCTATATTTCATATAACAAGATCCTTTCTTGTTAAAATATTGTTACAAAGATGAGCTGCAAAGGTTGCCAATCTTTTTTAAAAAACATGAGAAGGCGAAAGTTCACACCCTGGCAATCTTTCCACTGATCTTACGAATCAGCTTTTCTGAACCACTTTCAAAGTTTACATCAAATGTCTGCTTCCCAGTAGGGTGTCTCAACACAGCCCCAGTCAACATCCTCATACCTTGGCCCTGCCTGCTCGTACAGGTGCACCTTGCACTGACACTTAGGAGTCTCCACTCCAATTGTCACTGTTACCACATCAAATGGGACTTCAGAGTAATAATCTTTGATCTTTGGATTAAAGTCGGGATTTAGTTCCAAACGCGGATGTGTGAAGATCTGCTTGATATGACATGGTGTGTTTTCATCTGCTAAAAAAAACAAAAACAATGACAAAGACAACTGTGAAGTGGGTAAATATCTTTAAATAATAGATGATTAGGTTTTTCTTTTGCTGTTTCCTTTGAACAATTTCAATGATCCCTGCTGACTTTCCAATCAGTACCCTGATCATACATGATTTGTGGCTGCAGCTGGCTTTTCAATTCATCAGATTTTGTAGAATTTGCCTCATATAACAGCTGTTGACTTTAGTTGGTGTTATATAGATGGCATTTTCTGCTCAGTCCTTGAAATTTTAAAGGCACAGAAGGTGGGAAAATGTCTCTCCTGTGGATTGATAACATTTTTGTGATATTTACTGCATATATCAAGCAACTGTGTAAGTGGGAGTGATGGCTCTGTGGGATGGTGGCAGAAGGGGACCAGCAAGGAATGAGGAAAATTTCTTAATGTGGAGTGTCATTGAAATGCCATTTGATTGATATAGTATCTTATAGGCAGCATGAGGCAAAGACTGCAAGCTCCAGTATTATACAAAACAGACACAAAAACAAGGGCATCCTGAAACTGCTCCTTCTCAGGCCCCCTTACTTGGGAAAGTACCATAAAGTATAAGAAGGAAATACTATACTCTGCTCCATCCTGTCACAGAACCTAGAATATTACTACATACCATTGATTCTGAGTCATTAAAAAAATCTTTCTCTTTGTTAGCCCAATTGTTTACAGCTTTATTTCAGTGACAAAAAGAAGAAAAATAGCTTTATAGGCACATACACCAGCTACTGTTACATTATATTCAATGTTAATGTTTAGAATAAACAAATTACCCAAAAGCTTAACAAAATGTTTTTCAAAGAAATGTCAAGGAGTATTTCATTCTATCAATACTTTCCAATTGTCAACAAAATATCAACAAAGATAAACATAGAAAATTCTACAAAAATCAGTAAAATGAAAGTGTCTTGGTGTTTCCTTACATAAAATGTTCAGTGACAAAAAAAGATAACACAGAATTTGCTACAGGAAGCTATAAAACTGAACTTAGAGAAAGGAGATTATTTTATTAACTGTTGTGTTTATTAACTGTATCCTCTGTTTTTACATAGCTATAATATTGATTTTCCTAAAATCAAATCTGACGATTTGTCTTCCATTCTTTAGTGGTTTCTCATAATTTCCAGAGTCAAGTCCAAGCTCCCAACAAGGCAAACAAGGCATTTCACAAGCCCTTCCCTGTCTTGCTCTCCAGCTGCATTGCCCATTATGCCCAGACTTTGAGCTTCAACAAGACCAAAATTTTTATTTTTCTTTGATGGACATGGAGGTGTACCACCAAATCCATGATGATGGGTGCCACTAACCCACATGGATGCTTCATTCTAGTTCTGGGGACTAGGTCTCTGTTTAGCTCCCATTATGGACTAAAACAATTAAAGGAAAAATGAAAAAAAAAAAACTCTACATATTTCTGACCTATACGCTATAGTTTTCTCAGGCTATGGAAGAAAAACAAATTCATGTATAAATTACGAACAATAATAATACAATAGATATACTGTAATTTTATTTCATAAAAAAGTCTTAGTAAAAAATAACCAGTAATGTTGGTTGAATAACTCATTGAATTGGGTAAACTGTCTGCTTCATTAATTTTACTTGTTATTTGACCTAATGATCAACCAAATATAGTATCTGGCTGATAGATGTAGGTGGTCTGCATCTATAATTTCAACGATGCTAATAGCCTCTGACATTTTCTTATAATAAAAAAGAAAAAAGAATGAAGGGAGAAATTGTTTTTATTAGAAGTCATTCTGTAAAGGACCACAGTTTTTAATTCAAATTCAACCACTTATCAATAATACATTCTTTTTTCATCGAAGTTTTCTCTCCAGTATTTTCTCTGTTAAAGACCCTGAGATAAGCACAATAAAAACAGGATATTATTAATCGTGAGATTTGATTCAAATGGCTGCAAACCTAACATAACATTAAACAAGCTGGAGTTGAGTTATGGGCTATGCTTTGGAAATGACCATTGCTCAGGCACAAAGGGAATATAAACAGTTGCACTTTTCTGCTCAGAACTAGCTAAGTGAATAACAAAAAGGAAGATCTTTTTTCAAAATCAAACATAGAAGATGTGCTTTAACTTAATAGGATATATTTTTATAAAGATTCCCTGAGAGTTAATTTCCCTGCAGTTTGTACTTTCACTTAATAGTCACAGTTTTCAAGAGGGTCTGCCTCCTTAGAAACTGAAACAGCCCTAGATGACAGGAAATAAATGTGCAATCGTTCTCTTCAGCAAGTGCTTACTTTTGGTTTCATCAGAAAGTCTCCACCTCTGGTGTGAGCACTATCTCCTAAACCCCTGTCTGAAAGCTGATTTAGTTCTGACATCATCTTCCACTGAAGTATCAGTGTTGCTGCCTACAAACACCTGGTGTTTGCTTGGCATCTTTCCCATCCCAGTCTCAACTTGTCTCAGGCCAGCTTACCTGAGATCTACGGAGAACTCAGCACGAGGTTCAGTGGTAGCAGCCTGCTTAATCTATTCGGCAAGTATATATGGGAAAGCTGTTTGAAGTTTTGGTTGCTTTTAATGGATTTCTTTTAACCACAGAATTTGATTGCCCTCTTGAGGAATAATCATAACTCATATTGAACATGAGAAGAGCCTAGACTCTTAAAGATAATCCCACCTGTTCTGAGGCATCCTCACATTATTTTTTAAATCTTATTTTATACCATAAAAGCAGGAAGATTAATTACTAAAGATCCAGGCAGGACTAATTTTTATCAGCATAAAAACATGAACGAAGTTAAAGAGCCTATCTAACATGTTCACATCATCTACACCATATTACCTGGGAACTGGGCGGGGGCAGGGTGGGGCAGGAAGTGAGATCGTCCAGTGCAATCCTTTCATTTTACAAATGAGAAAATAGAAGCCCAAGGAGGCGGGGTGGCTTTCTGGATGTCTCATCTCGCCTTGGGCCTGGCACAGAGTAGACCCTCAACAAGTGTTCATTCTAATTTTGCTCCTAGTTTTCTCACTAGTCCTTTTCCCACCATATTCTAGACAACAGTTTTCCAGGAGAATGGAGTAGCATGTATTTTTCTGGGGGTAGGAGATTGGGTGGTGAGTGCAGGGAAGGAATGGCATAAGTAATACATGCTATCTTTATTCTCTATTAGCAATACTTTATTTAAAACGCCATTTTCTTTAATTGGCTATATATGTTAATTCTATTAAATTATATTATTATCTCAGCCTACCATGAACTTAACAATACTGATAAAACATCGTGAATGAATTAAATTGCATTTTAGATGATAAAAACTAGATTTTATTAAATTCAAAGACTTCTATTAATAATAAATTAGGCCAGGCATGGCAGCTCATTTCTGTAATCCCAGTACTGTGAGAGGAGGACCACTTGAGGCCAGGAGCTCAAGACCAGCCTGGGCAACAGAGCAACACCTCATTTCTATACAAAATTGCATAAATTGTCCAGCTGTAGTAGCTCATGCCTGTAGTCCTACCTATTTGGGAGGCTGAGGCAGAAGGATTGCTTGTGCCCAGGAAGTCAAGGTTGCAGTGAGTTATGATGGTGCCACTGCACTCCAGCAAGGACAGCAAAGTGAAATCCTATCTCTAAAACATAAATAAATAAAATAATATAATAAATTAAATCTAAATCTGTACTTTTTTTCAGCTTTAATGTTTTACTGAAATTGATTTTTATTTGTGAAAAACTAAATTTTCTAAGTTGATTTTTAGCACCAAATACATACATATATACATATGCACACACATGCATGTGTGTATATATATATTTAAGGTATGCATTATCAAGAAAAATCTTGCTATATAGAACTCAATTTTTCTACAATATATTATAGAATATTAAAAAAAACTCAGGGGTTTTTCTTTTTCTTTTCTTTTAGAGACAGGGTCTTGCTATGTCACTCAGGCTGGAGTACACTGATGCAATCATAGCTCACTGTAACCTCGAACTCCTGGGCTGAAGTGATCCCCCTGCTTTGGCCTCCCAAAGCACTGGGCATATAGGTGCATGCCACTGTGCCCGGCCTAAATTCAGGAGCTTTGAACAGAGAATCTGAAGACCCAGCTTTGTGATACAGCTCAGGCATTTAATAACCCTGTGACTTTGGAAAAATCAGTTAGACTCTCTAAGATGATATACTTGTGAGACCATTGTCTAATTGACCAGAATGAAGAAAATTATTTTTAAATTTAAAGTTAATACAAACTTAAAAGTATCTATTTTTCTCCTATTATGTCTTGGGGAAGAAATGAATTAAAAAATTGAAAATTGGCTTAACTGTTATAAAGAAAATTCTACTAAAGTACTAATCATTACAACAACAATCTGGTGAGAAAGAAATCACTGCCAGGTAGTGAGCCCCCTAAAGGTCAGTGTATAAAGCTGATAAGCCAAGCTCTTACATTTGAAAGGCTTCCAAGGCAATGCCCTAGAACCCCTAAAGCCTTTCAAAGTGGGTTTGGAAATCATTGTCCTTAAACAAAAAAAGTAATGTTTTATGTTCTTATGCAAAAGTGGTAGATACTGACTCCCTCAAAAATCTAATAACTCCTAAAATTTACTTTAACAATTAGCAGCCTGAGATACCCAAATATAATAAAATGATGGGTTTTATTTTTTTTTTCCAAAATAAGGCTGTTCCCTAATTGTTGATTATGCTGCTACAACACTTCAATCTCAACTCACCATCACTGCAATGTATTTCTTTATTTTCATTCTTAATTTGTGGAACTGCAGCTAAAAAAAAACAGAAATGTAAATTTAAAATAAAAACCATTAATCAAAATTTAAAATACACATTTAGCTATTAGATAACTTAATAAAACATGTTTTTTATTTAACTTTTATTATACTAGTGAACACTTCTAACTAAAACTGGAAGCTACAATAAAATAAGTTATTTTATCCAAAGCTCAGCAGAATTATTATTTCAAATAGAAAAATATTAAGAGAGAGAACGAATGGCCTAAATGCCATTTATTGCCTGAAGTTGATCAGTCAAGGTGCCATATAGTTTCTATATCCTATGACTATAATTTTCCAAATCATTAGAATTATAGAAGTGCCATCCAGTTGGTTCCACTAATATTTACTCTCTGTTTTTTAATTCAACCAAATATTTATTTTTAAAATGCCTTAATAAATATTTATGAAACAAATGAGTGAATAAAACACTCCAAGTGCTTAAATCATTCATTTATAGAGGAAAAAACTGGTGGGTAAAAGAAAGGCAGTTTCTCTCAGTTCTGCACTGCACCTACTGATTCATTCTATTGAACCAGTGATTCTCAAACTCTAGCCTCAGAATCATCGGAAGGGCTTGTTAAAACACGAAGTGCTGGGTCTCATCACCGGAGATTCTGATTGAGTAGATCTGAATTGCTACGTTTTCCAGGTGATTCTGGGGAGAGGGGGACACACATTGAAAACCACTGTATTGGGCTAAATCCTGTTTCATAATAGAAAAACTTTGAACTAAAAAAAATTATAGACATATGTGTGGGTACTTCTTTTCATTTTTTTCTTTTTAAAATTAGAAGTAACTTTTTCTTGTAACAAAAATTTCAGATGTTCTTTGGAATGAAAAAATGAGAAAATAGAGATAAGCCGAAGAGGAAAAATATAAATCACCACGAATTTTTCCTGAGCTTCACGGTGAGGTAGCCAATTGTTAGGTTTAACAATAGATCATAAACAATTTTCATGTCATAAATATTCTTTCACAACATAAGAATGAATTTACAACATTTTATTTGATGACTCTAGCTTACTTTGTGTGTCCAGTCCACTCTTATTGCAATAGTAATGAACTCCAGTTTTTAAATTTGTTGATAATTTACGTAATTAAATGTTGTATATATTATTTCCTTAAAATGAATATCTAGAAGTAAAATTACTGAGCTATAAAAATAACTTTTAAAACTTTTCTTACATTTTGTTAAATGGCCCCTTAATAGAGGTTGTTCTAATTTATACATCCAACAGCACTATGAGAATATTTATTTCCCTACTTTCTCCCCAACTCTATCTTTTTTAAAGTTTTCTTTTAATTGACACATAATTCTGGGGTACGATGTGAAATATTTTGATACATGTATACATTGTGTAATGATTAAATGTGGCTAATTAGCATACCCATCACTTCAAACATTTATCATTTCTTTGTGGTGAGATTATTCAAAATCCTTTCTTCCAGCTATTTAAAAATATACATTGGTTAATGATAGTCATTCCACTGTTTAATAGAACAACAGAATTTTTTCTTCTATCTAACTATAACCAATCTCTGGCCGCCTCCTTCCCTCCCTACCTCCCCAGCCTCTAGTAACTACTATTCTACTCTCTATGACAGCATAAAACTGGTAACCCCTCTCTACTTCTGTGAGATCAACTTTTTTCAGTCCCACATGAGTGAGATTACTGGGTTTTTATCTTTTTGTGTCTGGCTTATTTCACTTAACATTCTCCAGGACTATCTATGTCACAGATCACAAATAACAGGATTTCTTTCTCTTTCGAGGCTGAATAGTATTCCATTATGTATATATACCCCCATTTTCTTTATCCATTTGTTCACTGATGAACACTTAGTTTGATTCTATATCTTGGCTATTGTGTGTGTAGTGCTGTAGTTAACACTGGAGTACAAATATCTCTTCAACATACTGAGTTCATTTCCTTTGGATAGATATCCAGTAGTGGGATTGCTGGATTCCCTCTCTATTATTTTAAGAAAATTCTTTCCAAATTTAAGGAAAAATAGTATTTCCTCATTTAATTTTCATTTTTGATTGCTAATGAAGCTAAATATTTTGCATTTTTTGACAGGAAATACTAAATAAGTATTTAGTTATGTTGAAATAAGTGGGAATATACATTTATATCTATATATATATAGATAGATTTACCTTTTTTATTTTCTATTGCATCAAATCGTACTTGTGGTTTTTCAATGTTCTTATCCTCTGTGAAAGAATCCCTGCAAATGCAATGCCAAACAACTCTGGATTAATGAAATGAACAAAACTCATGGAAATTACATCTAACGCTATCTCTTCTTCCGTGTGGGCACAGTTACTTTGATGAACACAAAAAACACTTTCTGCATTTCAATCCTCAAAACTGGCAATCTACCCTTAAAGGAAGTAGGTGGAAATCTCATCATCCCTAATCAGCAGAAGCACATTTGAATAAAACCAGGGTAAAAAGTCACTCTCAGTCCAAATCTGAGGAATCTCAGATAGCTTGGGTCCAATAGAAGTGATTCAAGAATACACATTCTTCTTAGAAATCTGTTTGGCTATAGTTATACTGTTTTGGAGCAAAATGTCTTGGAAGCACCGAGGCACAGCCTGAGAAGAACATACATTTAATTGAAGAAATATAAGTGTACCATGCAGAAAACGACCTATGTGTTGCCAAGTCTTCTACCCTTAAACTCTAATTAACAGTAGCGAATAGTAAGGGTTAGTTATATTCTGGTGTGTTCACCTAACTTTCTCTGTTGTATAACTAAATACTTGGCCAGATTGCCCTTTAAATCCTCAGATTTGGGACGAAAATAATTTAAATTGCAGACAGAAAAATTGCTGGTCCTGATGATAAAGAACAGCAGGCAGGATCATCTGCAGGCCCCTGACAAGACTTTCCTGTGCTGGTGCAAATCTCCATTTCCACCCCAGCACAATGGAGATAACAGTGTTTACCTTACCTCACAGGGATGCTATGAAAGTTAAATACAATTTTCTTTGTTAAATAACATTTTAGAAATATGTGTTGTCCCAGATATTGTGCTGGGTACTGTAATGGAGAAGAGATAAATAAGACATATTCAGCTCCAACTATAAACATCAGCTAAGAAATTTAAAAGCATCAAGGAATTAAAATTATTGCTAATGCTGGAAACCATGATAATTTTTTACATGATAATTTTATTTTAAAAACTGTTTATTCCAGGTGACTCTTACAAAAGACAGGACCCTGAAATGCACAGAAACTGAAGTTTGGAAAGGTTACTATCTTAATGGAATGAGACACTCTGTATGTAAAGGCATCCTGCAGTGATTTTCTGCATAATTTTGTGAATACATTGTTTCAAATCCATGTGGATTTTCATTGAAAGCATTTTCTTAGAGTGATGTACAATGCAACTGTATTTCTAGTAAGGTAAAATTAGCACATGGTGCATAACATTGATTTTAAGATTTTCACTCTTTTCAGATTTACACTAATTCTGTTGAGATCTCTGGATTTTGAGCCTCAGGACAAATACATAACTATTACCTAGTATTGTCATGCTTTCCTGACTTTCTCACCTCATTGCTACAAGAGAATGATCTTTCCTGAAAATGAAAGATGAAGTCATTGAACATAGGTAGTGTACATCCGTAAAGTTGATATTTTCTATAGAAAAAAACTGTGGTAACCATTGGGAAGATAAGGACAATGATGACCTCCCTGTCTGCATGATGTACTCGACCATGAATGAGTCCTGGACCAAAGCACTGGACCACAGATGAAAAGGCCAGGGTCCTAGTTCCAACTCTATTTCTATTAGCTTCATAACCTGAGCAAACGACCCATCTTCTTAGCACTTCATTTTCTCATCTGGAACATGTATATAACATGCACCCTCATTGCAATATGGCATGAATGATAATTAAATATATACACACTTACCGGTAACCTTGAAGATAATTAGATTTGGGCATTTTCTTCTTGAATGCAAGTAAAATTAGCAATATACTAATTGCTTGTTGACAAACATAATAAGGTTTACTTGTCTCACTATTAACTTAAATATTTCAAACTTGTCTTGCTTTTCCCATTAAAAAAGAAAAACATTACCCACACTATAGAAGCTAAAATGATCATTGAATAGAAACATGGAAAGGAAAGTATACTGATATTTACTACCTACCTGTGCTACAGCGTATCAGATGCTATGAAGCAAATGAAAGTTATTTTATGTAATCATACTGAAATACACATAGTTCATAGTATAATGTATATTTTGCAGATAAGAAAACTGAAAAATATAGAGGGGTCCAAATCTTGTCTTCATAAACTCTAAAGTTGGGATTTTTGAATATAGTCTCTATGATTCAAAAAAGTCCTCACCTTTTCCAACTATACTCAACACTGACCATTAGCAAATTTTCTTATTGAAAGAGACTTCAATCTTCTAAATTTAAGATCAGAACACTGCTTAATCTTATAACCTATGTGGAGTTTGAGAAAATTTTGCTTGGGAACAAACTTTCCAAAGTTTGAGTATCTTGAGGGAGCTTCCTCAAAGTTAAAAACAATACTTTTAAATAGCTTCCTTTGGAAATCGAGTCTGTTTTTCACCCATCTATAATAAATGAGACAGTCTTAGATTATTTGAGTGAGTGTAAAGTACAAAGTGTCTCTGAAGTATGTTATTTAAAACCTAATATGCAAACACATAAACAAAACCTTCTGCTAGGTCTACTACTTCCAGGTATTGAGGAAATAAAACCAGCTTCTTAAAGCTGTGGCAACTAAAGTGAATTCCGATCCTGGGACATGTCCTAAGAATTCTTCAAATATACGATCATTCAAATTTTTGAATTGTAAAAATAAAGTTTTTATAGAACTGTTTTCACTATATCCTGAGCAGAAAGAAGTGAAGTGTAAGTCAATAGAACCAAAGCCATGGCCCAGGGTGACTGCAAAAGACTTAAATGATTATGGCAGGGCCATTTAGTCTTTCATCTCTCTAGGAGGTTTAGGTTTACTTCTGTTTTGCTGCCAGTAGAAAAGCCAAATACTCCCGTAATACCATCCATATAAAAGAGAAGCAGAAAAAACCTTAGGTGTTGCCCCTTTTCCCTAACTAGTGGAGGTAAAATTTTATCTGTCTCAGTTCTCTCTTACTCCCTAATTACTACTTCTCACTAGAATGGAAGTGAAGTTGGGAAATTTTATCTTACCCAAATATTTTCCTCTAAGATTCTATCTTCTAAAAAAGGAAAAACTCCAAAGTTCTACCTTCGAAAACCAAAATATGAATTGTGACAAAGACAGAACATATGTATATACATTCAATGGGTTTTGCTCAGAAAAAAGTCACACCTCAAAAACTCTCTAAATACATAATCTTACTGTCTCAAGCTGCCACTCTGACCGATGGTTCATAAAACAAATCTCACCTAATTATTTCTGTCTGATACCCTCACAATTCAAGAATATATATCACAGAAGGAAACCAGATTGAAACTTTCAATTCTAAACATTATAGTGGAGTCAAGTCTTGTTGGTTTAAAAAACTGTTGGATACATTTTTATTAAAGTGTTTGAAGACCACTAGAATCATTATGGTTTCAATGTCTGAAGACATTTGTTTTCTAGAGCATGGAAATTTGGACACACTTTTTTGTTGTCGCTGCCTGCTTTAACATAAGCAAAGCCTTTTGAAATCAATCTGTAGACTAGAGATTTTTTGGATTGTACAATTCAAATTTGTGGTTATCTTACCATTCCAGTGGATGTGGCTGTGTCTTTTTATTCATGAACTGAAATTGTTCAAATACATTTAAGAGAGACCAGTATTGGGTCGCGACTGAGCCAGGATTTCCCACAGGATTTGCCATACTATAAAATTCACGCATCAGTGACTGAATCCCAGGAGTAGTGGATGGGAAGAGCTGAGAACACAAAACATCAGCATAAGTTATGGAAAACAAATTATAATGTAGTATTACTATGAACAGCTTTATACTTAGTCATTTATCTAAAAAATCAGATATTTGCTAAAAATCCATTGGTCAGTACTATAAATTAGATTTCTGTGAAGTTGTTGATGTAAATGCCACTTTTTATAAGAAATTAATTTTGTTGATGAGCGTATTTCCAAATGGGATTTTTTTTTCTTTTCATTGAATATAAATGGATTTCTCTTTCCTGTTACAGATACCTGAAGACACCTGAATAACAGAGTTAGGGAGCAGGAAGAATGAGACAGCTTCTTGGGTTACAAATGAATTATGTCAGAGTGAGAAATATTAATCTCCCCCTCTTTCCCCTGCAAAGAAAAATCTGTGGTTATCTCCTTTCTACTGTGAGAATCAGGAAATTGGAATTTTCTCTTTCTCTTGCAAAGTAATTATTTAGTTCTTCCTCAAGTTATGGTGAGAAATGTTCTCCATATTATCAGTATCCAAAGTTAACAAATTCTTGAAGAGTGAAGACAGGTCCCTTTTATTATCTTTTTATAGTATTAAGTCAAACTGTTGTGAAAGTAATACTTACAAGTTTCAAATAGTTAAAATGATATTGTGTCAACTCAATTATCTTTGGGGAAATTAGCTTACTTTGAATCCTCCAAAATTTGGGACTAAATTAGAAAAAGGAGCATCAAACACTCATTAATTAATTTAGTAAGTTGATTAAACTCATACAAGTAGTGTATGTATGTATATACATATATATACACACACATATAGTTTTTACAAGTAAGATAAATACTTGAGTGAAACATCAGGGTAATTATTAATGACTAAGAATGCTATTTCAAAAAGATATTTCATATGAACAAATCTTAGGTGGAAAAATACAAATTCATTTTAGTCTATATAAGTATCAGAACTGGAAAGAAAACAAGTATTGAATATGCATTTCATGTGCAATAAATTATCCTTTGATATTGACCAAGGAATTAACAAAATACATAGAAGATAAAATGAATGCCTTTTTAAAAATATATAAACCAGCTAAAGTTATAATTATTTACATTTTCTTTCTTTGAAGTTCGATATAGAGTTATAAGAAATTAGGTTTAGGTAGTTTTCTAAAATATTATTTTCAACTCTATATGATTTTACAAAAACAAATGGTACAATAAGCAGAAATAATAAACAGAAATAACAAGGATATAATAAGCAGAAATAACTTTTGGTTGCATGTAAATGTTCTGAAGCTAAAAGTAAAACTTCTTCAGAAAAATGTTGACATTTTCCCCTTGAGAACCGTCAAATTCTGGCAGTTGCTAATCCCATATTATTTTACCTTTAATAAGTCACATATTGTTTGCAAACTCTTAAAGTAATGCATATAAATCTTGCTAATTTTGCTACTTAGATCTCTGAAAAGAGCAAAGTAGCTTATAAAGATTTCTATTTCTTAGAGAAATACTTCATCTAGTTTGATGTCAAAATCAGGTAGCTTACAGTGATTTACTCTAATCTCAGTCACCAAGAAAGAATCAAATGTCACTTTTGCTTTACCAGTTGGAATTGTCCCAGACTTCCAAGTTCCTTTATGAAAGTCATAATTGAGTTAATTTCTTCTAAGGATAGACACTGATTTAGTTCCTTTTGATAGTTTTCACCCTGTATTGGTAGGGGGAAAAAACTTAAGCAATTGCTAAAAAGTCAAACCATGTTCAACCCAATTACCTCCCATTTCATAAACCAATCAAATTTTGAGTTATATGAACAACTGAGCTAATTAATGTTAAATAATACATAGCAACTTCAACTTGTCACAGTGGTGTCTGAATATAAGAAAGCTTCATATTTGACAGGGAGGACCTGGATAAAATAGCTCAATGATGCTTTGGTAGTGAGACTGGGGAGATGCTAACGTGTTACAAAAATCAATCAATCTTATTTTGAAGTTCTATGCCCTATTCATTGGCATTTGCCCAAACATGACAATAGGTGTGAATGCTTAAAAAAATCAGTATAACTCATATCCTCTGACATCAATCTGGAGCACTCACTGCTATTCTAAACTACCACCAAAGAGTTCTAACATTTCTTTTATTCTATAATACATGCAATGAACCTGCACACGTACTCTCTGAACTTAAAAGATGAAAGAAAAAATTAAAAACTAAAAAAGTATTCTAGAGTATACAATATATATTATTTATAATATCCAAAAATATTTCGTAATCCCAGCACTTTGGGAGGCCGAGCCAGGCGGATCACGAGGTCAGGAGTTCAAGATCAGCCTGGCCAATATGGTGAAACTCTGTTTCTACTAAAACTACAAAAATTAACCAGGTGTGGTGGCGTATGCCTGTAGTCCCAGCGACTTGGGAGGCTGAGGCAAGAGAATCGCTTGAACCCGGGAGGCAGAGGTTGCAGTGAGCCGAGATCATGCCACTGCACTCCAGCCTGGGTGGCACAGTGAGACTCTGTCAAAAAAAAAAAAGAAAAAAGAAAAGAAAAAGAAAAAATAAGAAATTATGAACACTTTACTTAATTTTCAACCTATAATTTTATGATAATCAGTCACTTGACTAGTTAGCTGACATAAAAGTAATCTCAGTCCAGAGGTCAGAAAAAATTAAAGTGTGATATAATAGATACCAATTAATTTCAAGTGAATGATCAAGTTGCTGAATTGCACAATAAAGAGAAAGACACCTTCTAAGGAATGACTTGAAAAAATATTTATCAGTATGCAAATATGTACTTACCTTCAATACATCTGATCTATAAAGTCTCTGAAATATCTCAGAAAATATGGAAAGCGATGATTCATTAGGGAAGAGAAAATTGAAAGTATCATTTAAAAGGAATTCTTCTGTATTTTGGTCCTCAAAGTCCATATTATCATTATCTTGAAAATGTAAATGCTCGTGTACCTTTGAAAGAACAAAAGCACAGCAAATATTTTTCATCAATTTACTTTTAAGGCAATGGAATGATTTCTAAGACATGATTTACTTCCTGTTGGATTATAGATCAGAACTGACATCTAGTGGTCTTTTTGGAGGTCAACAGTTTTATAAATGTGAATGTTTGTTTTTTTAAAGATACAATTTAAAGACACAATTAATTAATGTACAGCATAAGAAAACTAATATATTATAAAGTCACATTAGTTTATCTTGATACCCTTTATAGCTGGAGAATATGCTTTCATGGAAGATAATACATAACATTTTTTTCTGAACAATTTTAAAAAGCATAATACAAACTATTAGGTATGCATGCAAAATAAGGAAATAATGACTATTTAAAAGTGTCAATTAATAAAGTTTTAAATTTTTATGGAGAAATCTTGGAGCTAGTTAACCAAACGTCTGAGCCATCTATAATGTAATTGGTTTACCTGTATAATAGTTTGAGACACATAAATGTTATACAAAGCTGATTTCTAGTTACATATAATTTTATTTTCCCCTTCTTCCTTTTTTCCCACCTCATATTCCAAGGTACAACTTTCTTAGACTAATTTAATAAATTATTTTTTATCTTTTTGCTTCTAAGGGCTATGTTAGAGGAAAAAAAATATGTTGGGGGAGATGATCTGAATGACTGTATTTAATTTGAGAGAAAGGAAAAGAATCAAAATAGATAAAAACACTTCACTCTACACATATCTATACCAGAAAAAGAATTTCAAAAATTCCCATGATTTTTTAAATTAAATATAAACCAATTTTAAACTAAATATCTATATGTAATAAAGGTTATCTTTTCATAACCTCATGTAAATACACCAGATAATCTGTTACTTTCTATTATCTACACATCTTCTTTTTTCCATTAATGCATGCTTGACTTCATACCACATTTATTTCACAAATAGTACTTGAACTACAGAAAACTTCATGTTTATTTTACAGAGACACATAGACAGGATTGGACTCATAGATTCTCCACATACTAGTTAATTCTCTGAACCACAGTGAATATAAGCCTACAGTACTTTTGCAAATTGCTATTTTTTGAATGGTTACTATGAATGAAAACAACAACAACAACATACACACACTGATCTTTCACCACAAGGTAGAAGCTCACATCACTCATGAGGCCTTTGGCATACTGACCTGGAGCACTACAGGGTGCATGAAACTGCCATAACCAATATCAAAAGTTAGAAGTTGAAAGCAGAATCTGCATCTAAAATGAAAACACAAGGTACCATAAAAGTAAAGACACATGCACACGTGTGTTTATTATAGCACTATTTATAATAGCAAAAACTTGGAACCAACCCAAATGCCCATCAATGACAGACTGGATAAAGAAAACGTGGCACATACACACCATGGAATACTATGCAGCCATAAAAAGGACTGAGTTCAAGTCCTTTGCAGGGACATGCATGAAGTTGGAAACCATCATTCTCAGCAAACTAACCCAGGAACAGAAAACCAAACACCGCATGTTCTCACTCATAAGTGGGAATTGAACAATGAGAACACATGGACATAGGGAGGGGAACATCACACACTGGGGCCTGTTGGGGGGAGGGGGGCAAGGGGAGGGAGAGCATTAGGACAAATACCTAATATATGCAGGGCTTGAAACCTAGATGATGGATTGATGGGTGCAGCAAACCACCATGCCATATGTATACCTATGTGACAAACC
Source organism: Theropithecus gelada (assembly GCF_003255815.1). Taxonomy (NCBI): domain Eukaryota; kingdom Metazoa; phylum Chordata; class Mammalia; order Primates; family Cercopithecidae; genus Theropithecus; species Theropithecus gelada. Next base: position 145,627,984 of record NC_037670.1, on the reverse strand, counting down.
TGCACGTTCTGCACATGTATCCCAGAACTTAAAGTAAAATAACAAAAACAACCATATCCTCTTGCTACATTTACTCTCATTTGGTGTCACATTAATATTTACTATAGTTAAATTTCAATGTCTACTAATTAAAAAGAGCAGTGGCTTGGATAATGTAAAATTACATGTGATGAATTTTTGGATTTGGCTTCTATTTTATTTCTTACAGAAAATAAAAATACACCTAAATCTTCATGACACATTAAACTAAGCAATAAAATTAATCCATGGAAACCTAAATATGAAGAAGAAAACCCTCCTACTCCTACATGCTAGGCACTTATTCATGTATAAATTATGATAAGGTTTAAATTGATGTGCTTCCCCCACTTTTTGACATACTAGATTTAACATTTCGTTAGAAGAAAGGCAGTAAGTTATATTCAAGTAACAGATATGGGAATAGGAGTTATTGAATTTTGTTAATGAAGTTCTTCATTTTCCGCTCTGCATTATGAAATCAGTGGGATATTTGAGAATGAAATTTATTACATATAAGTAAGATTATACCTAGTCAACGCCAGGTATCTATGATAGAAATAGTTGCGCTTGAAAAGGGGGCTGCAATTAAAAGCTTAACTTTTAAAATGTGTACTTTACTTCTTGTTACTACTATTTAGATACTACTGAGTCTGTTACATGTTCTAAAGTTTGAGGATCTATAAATATGGCCACATATGTTTAGAAGATCATATTTGTGTATTAACATAAAATTTTCCAAGTACCACCTACTTATGATAATTAAGATATATTTCCACCAACAATTTTTAAAAGATAGGTTTCTTTCTTTCTTTTCTTTTTTAAAATTAAAATTTGTTTTTACCTATGGAAGGTCTTTGGTCCCAAAGTAGATGTTTCACTGAATACTTCAGCCGCTAGCAGGAGTTTGCCAATTGCTTCCTTCATAATATCAAAAGCCTGATGAGGTGAACTGGCTCTCAGGAATGTCTCAAAAAATGTTTGCAGCTGTGAACAAAGTAAAGGATTCACGTGTTAAAACAACAGCCTCAGTTTGTCTATCATTTTCAAGGTGACCAATTTGAAGGATTGTTCTAGGTTACCTCTACTTGTCACGCCCCAAAAAAAACCCTTAATCAGTAAGTTTGGTAATCTAAGATACAAGTATATTGAAAGAGAAAGGTTTAAATATATTATAATTTAAATTTCTTTAGAAGTGCTTACTCCATTTTATTTTCCTCATTTCACAGCATCTAATCATGGAAAATGCAAGTCTTGTCATCAGAGCTCTGAAGTTTCATTTGTAGCTCTACTCACTAGGTGAGCTGGGCTTGCCACTCACTCCTCCGAATCTTTGTGTCCTTCTCTTTAAATTGGGACTAATATCTACCAACCAGAGAGATGTGAAGCCAAATTAGAAGAAAATGTATTCGAAAGTCATGTTAAAGTATGAAATTCAAATGTTAGTTTTGTATTATTATCAATTTTGGGGGTATATTAGAACAAAAATAAATGTATCAAAGTTGCTTTTTCCTCATGCCATTATTCTGTGCAAGATCTAGCCAACCAGATAAGATTCTGAGAGAATCCCAGTGTCCTGTTAATGTTTTAATTCTTAATTATTTCATGTGGATAGAGAGTATACGGAGGTATTACAAAAAAGGGGGAATGAAGCTCAATTTGTGTCATCTTAAAAACACAATTGTTAGTATCACAAACAGCTGTTTTTATTTGCTTAAATATTAAAATGATTAAAACAAAACTACCTCTTGATGATGCTTCATATCAAAGTTCAAGTGGATATTTTTTAAAAATATGAAACAAGTCTCATATTGATTCATAAACTTTCTCTGGATAAACATACTCTTTTAAAGATGAAGAACAAAAAATATTTTTTGAAAAAACATGCAGCAGGTATTCTATTAATGTTTTTGGAAAAACAGACTAAATCTATCCAGACTACACAGGATTGCAAAGTGAAAAACTTTTGTTGCTATGATAAAGAAGGACAAATATTGGCCTGGATTGCCTGTGGAAAATGGCAAATGTGTCTTCTCAATGCACAAGCAAAATTCCCCCAAGATAAACAAATACTGGCTTCATAAACTTTTCCAGCTGAAAACAGAAACCTAATAAGATTACACATAGAGACCCTAAGAATGTGTCATTAGTATTTGGCAATTGGGATGTTTTTCCATTTTACTAAGGAAAATAAATGTAATAATTGTATGATTAAAAGAAAACAAATTATTGCTAACACTAAAAATGTTAACACCCTTGAATCAAAGCAGAGTAACATTATGTTTTTCCAAGTAAAAGTAACTCATCATATTTCACTCATTTCACCACATTATGTAGAAAGGTTTATTTGTGACATTGTTGCATTTTCCTAGTTTAATGTTACCTGAATATCATAGAGGTTAAGGTTAATAATAGATGAAAGTTGGAAATGTCTATGTAGCATATGAGATAAATAAGATTAATTTTAAGATTATATCTCCATGAGGAAGAATAATTAGCAAATTAATGTCTTAGGGTTGCACTTATTTCTCTAAAATGAAAATGATTATTTCTTAATTTCTTAATGTAACAATGAGCATTTAAATATGGGATGCCATTCAATTCAACTTTTAGAGAGAACTGCAGCCTTTAGAAAGCCCTGTGTTCTGTGCTTTGGGGGACAAGTTGCATAGTACATAGGTATTACCTCTATAGACATTAGAGGTAAAAAGGTCCAGGTTCAACTTTGGTTTTGTGCCAAAGTTGTGAGACTTTGTGGGATCAATAACAGTGCTTACTTTATAGTGGTATCGCTGAGATTAAATGAGAGAATGTACATAAGGAATTCCACCACCCAGCACATCTGTATTCAGTACATGTCAGTGCCTTTTATTTTTTATTAATTAAAACAAGACAACTGGGCATGGTGGCTCACGCCTATAATCCCAGCACTTTGGGAGGCCGAGGTGGGCAGATCACCTGAGGTCAGGAGTTCAAGACCAGCCTGGCCAACATGCTGAAACCCTATCTCTACCAAAAATACAAAAATTAACCAGGAATGGTGGCACACACCTGTAATCCCAGCTACTCGGGAGGCTGAGGCAGGAGAATCACTTGAACCCAGGAGGCAGAGGCTGTAGTGAGCCAAGACCACACCAATGCACTGCAGCCTGGGTGACAGAGCAAGACTCCATCTCAAAAAAAAAAAAAAAAAAAAAAATCCAGATGAGCGAGATTCCTTATTTCACATTCATTCAGTATAGTGGCAAGCAAACTACATATGCCAGAAATGAAAGTAGAATCATGTGAATGCTTAATATGAATTTTTAAAAAATCATAAACTTTCAAAGTCTCCCAAAGAAAGCACAACTTGTATCGGTTGTTGTAACTCACTCACTTAGACTAAGTGAACCACTTTTTTGAGTGTCCGGTTACATTGCAATTTGTTACTCTAATTGTATTTCCTTGGTCAAATTACATGAGTTCTGTGAGTCTCAGTGCAGAATGACAGATCTATGCTCAATGATCTCATGAGACAATGTCAAATCTGAAATTATTTGATGTTAATTCCATTCAAATGCCACCGGAACCTGAACAATTTCACTCAGGCACTTTGTTAACTCACAAACACCTGAAGGAGCACCTTCACCTTCGCTGCTAATTTAAAACAGTCAAGCCATGAACTTAAATATTAAGAAGACTTCTTCCTCTCCATATCAACACTTCCAATCAATGCTTTTGAATTAAATAAATGTGAGAATGTAAGTTCGCAAGGAAATTGGTACATTGGCAATAAAATAAATATGAATAAAAGAACATCTTGTAACTTTTAACATGACATGAAACTATTTTATAAACTATAAATTTTCTTCCTTCAGTGTAACTTTTAGTGCAAAATAAATTATATAGAAAATGACGTTGTAAGATCACAGTCGTAAAACCAGTCAGCTAACACACCATCATTTGTTTGTACCTGTGTAAAATTCAGGCAATAACTAGTAAGGTATTTACATTTTTACAACATTGATCCATTCAAGAAACTTATTCAGATACAAGTGGGTGGACTAAAATTTTCAATTAATTAAAAATGGAAGGATAAGAGCAACAGAATGCACTTAAAAGCATATAGAAAAACTTCGATCATGTCTGATATCTTTTTCCAAGGTGTCCTTGGTGTCCACTTCATTCCACCACATACTTTACAACTCCTCCCATGTTATGCTCTGGGTTCTGCCTCATTATTTCTCTCCATCCTCCCATAAGACCTTGCTTGGCTGAATTGATCTCAGTGTCAACACATGTCATTTGTTCCGTGTTAAACTTGCCGACCTTCTTGTCTGCTCTTTCTGCTAGACTGTGAGGGGTTTTTTTTGTTTTTTTGTTTTGTTTTTTTTTTTTGGAGGGGGGTGTTCAGGAACTGTCCCATTTTATCTTCTGGATTCCAGTGCTTAATGCTAAGTAGGTATTCAGTAAATACTGTTGAATAAACAAACCTATGATGTTACAGAAACCACAGATACCTTGATAAGAGAAACACCTTACTGTAGTTTCTGGGTAACATCACTTTCCTCAGGACAGCATGCTTATCTCTTGCTCACATCTCGTGAGAGAAGGAGAATATAAATTTTTCTGGTGTCTTGTAATAAAACCTTTGAAGAACAGAAGCTTATAGCTGTTTGAGAGAATTTTGGAGATGAGAAAATTTAATCTATGAGTTAGAATGGAGGATGAAAGATTTACCAGTATTAGGGTTTTTCAAAATAATGTTCTTGAATGAGAAACCATAGCAGAATGTCATGTTTAACAGCATTATACCTTACTAAAGTACACCAGGGCTTCTCTCAATGTTACTATGTATGAAAGAACTTTTCATCTTCTCAGATTAAATAATATTGGTACTAAAGTCAGATGAAGGAATATTGGTACTTAAGGTCATTTTGCACCAACATCATATTAAAAAGATGCTCAATATCACTGCTCACTAGGGAAATGCAAATTAGAACCACAGTGAGATATTGCCTCACACCCATTAGGATGGTGACTAACAAAAACAAAACAGAAAATTATCATTGGTGAGGATATTAAGAGACTGGAATCCCTGTGCTTTGATGGTGGAAAAGTAACATGGTGCAGCCACTTGAATAGCAATTTGGTGGTTCCTCAAGAAATTACAAATAGAACTACCATACAATCCAGCAATTCCACTTCTGGGTATACAGTCAGCATAATTGAAAGCAGGGTCTCAAAGACATATTTACACACCCGTGTTCATAGCTCATTCTTACCAGTATTCAAGCTTGCTGTTGATATTTTGCATCCTAAAAAATTCAAGGATAATAAGGTGTTCAAGAATAAAACCGAGACTAAAAGTAGGTGGCATGAAAATAGAAAATATTTCCACTATTGTTGGAACTGAGAAATAGAGTAATGAAGGGGTTATTTTTTGTTTCATTTTCTTTTGCAAAATTTCTACCTTGAAATAATTGCTTTTAGGGGCTTTGGTGTTATGCAATTAGCAAGTGGATAAACATGATAATTGGAGAAAATGCAGCTGTGAAGACTGCAAAGTTATTTTTTAAAGTTTGAATTGTAGTCATATACCTGTAACGTGCAATGTATCATAATTCTTTCTAAGTGTACACTTTAGTAGCTTTAAGTATTTTTACACTATCGTGCAACCAATCTCTAGAACTTTTTGCACACCTGAAATTATATACCCAAAAACATGTCCCCATTTTCCCCTCCTCCCAGCCCCCAGCAACCACATTCTACTTTCTGTTTTTATGCATTTGACTACTCTAGATACCTCATATAAGTGGAATAATCCAGTGTCTTCATGACTGGGTTATTTCACTTAGCAAGTATTGTCAAGGGTCATTCATGTTGTAGCATGTATCACAATTTCCTTCCTTTTTAAGGCTGGATAATATTTGTTATAGGCATATACTACATTTTGTTTATCCCTTCATCTACTGATGCACCTTTGGGTTGCCTTCAAATGTCAATAATGCCTGGCCAGAACTCTTAAAATGAATCTGAAGTAACCCAAATACCTCAGAATTTCATACTAATATTTTTATATATGAAAGTCCTTGGGACCAGACATGGTGGCTCACTCCTGTAATCCCAGCACTTTGGGAGGCCAAGGTGGGCAGATCACGAGGTCAGGAGTTCAAGACTAGCCCAACGAACATGGTGAAACCCCGTCTCTACTAAGGCAGGAGAATCACTTGAACCCAGGAGGCGGAGGTTGCAGTGAGTCAAGATTGTGCCACTGCACTCCAGCATGGGTGACAGGGAGATTCCAACCCAAAAAAAAGAAAAAAAGGAAAAAATATATTTCTTGATTGTCCTATAATTCTCAATAGAAAAAAAAAGTTTATAAATTTAAACTTTAGAATTTCAGCGACCATATGGCTCTAAGTTAAAAAAAAAAAGTTCTTCCAAATAGTTAAAATTATTGGTCATACATAATTAGTCAGAACAAGAGAAATACATTATAAATCATATTAAATAATTTCTAGAATAAAAAGTAAAATTGTATTGGAAATGCAGCTCTGATTTCTCTGAACATAGGTTCCCACCAAATATCATGCTGAATTGTAATCCTCAGTGTTGCAGGTAGGGCCTGTTGAGAAGTGTTTGGGTCACAGGGGCAGATCCCTCATGGCTTGATGCTGTTCTTGCCATTGTGAATGAGTTTTCAGGAGATCCAGTTGTTAAAGTGTGGTGCCTCCCTGCCAACGCCTCTTGCTACTGTTCCCACCATGTGAGATGCCTGGTCCTCCTTTGCCTTCTCTTATCAGTAAAAGCTTCTCGTGGCCTCTCCAGAAGCTGAGCACATGCCTGCACCATACTTCCTATACAACTTGCAGGACGGTGAGCCAATTAAATGTCTTTTATTTATAAACCACACAGTCTAAGGTACTTATAGCAACACAGGAATGACCTAATGCAACTTCCAAGATAGATATGCGGTTTTTTTCTTTCTTTGTTTCTTTTTTTTTTTTTTTTTGAGACAGAGTCTTGCTCTGTAGCCAGGCTGGAGTGCAGTGGCACGATCTCGGCTCACTGCAACCTCTGACTCCCTAGTTCAAGCGATTCTCCTGCCTCAGCCTCCTTAGTAGCTGGGATTACAGGCATGCACCACCATGCCCAGCTAATTTTTGTATTTTTAGTAGAGACAGGTTTCACAGTGTTGGCCAGGCTGTTCTCAAACTCCTGACCTCGTGATCCACCTGCCTTGGCCTCCCAAAGTGCTGGGATTACAGGAGTGAGCAACCGTGCCCAGACCATTTCATTTTATTCGATTAATTCATATATCCATTAAAAGAATATCACTTAATGCTAGAACAAGAAGGGTTCAACATCATTATTAATATTATTTTAAATATAAGCATGAAGAAAATTTGTTCACATAAATACACAGTTGTGGACGGAAGGGTTTAGTTATAGCAACATGGCTCAGTTCTTTCAACTCCCTCCAAGGTATATGTTCAAAATTACATAGTGGTTTATCATGAAATATTCAATCTTGTTAAAAACAAAGAACTGAAAACAAGCTGAATTGTGAAGGATTTGTTACCTAGTGATTAGCATCCTTCACTTGCTCTAAAGAACAACATAGTTAAATTTGTCTGTTTCGCTTTTTTTTTTTTTTTTTTTTTGCAAATGTTTTTTTACCTTTGAGTAACCATCGTTATAATATCAGAGCTAGCAAAAGCTGGGTCTTTCTTTTGAAGAGTAGAACGATGTATAAAAAGAATGGGAGATAGCAACCTGCTTAAGAGGTATCTTTTCAGCAAAATCAAACTTTAGAAAGTTTCAATGTATGATCCATATGAAAGGTGAACGTCTGGGCACTGATTCTCTCAAAATTGTCCATGTGCCTCTGAGCCCCTTGGGGAGTCATCATGGATCCCCAAAGGCATATGACATCCAGCTCTGGATATGGCGGCCTGCCCCCACTCCAAAACGCATCTGAGAGAGCTGTGGCCGAAAATGAAGTGCTGGTGAGCATCGTGGACCCTTGGAAGAGGAAGCTAATTTAGAAGAAAAAAAATCAGATTTTTAACAATAGAAGAAAGAGAAAAAAAGATAGAAAAATGGAGAAAAATGACTAAATTACAAACCTAAGTAGTGACGTAATTTTTTAATTTAATGCACATGTTGTATTTGAATATAATTTGGCTGGGCATAGTGACTCATGCCTGTAATCCCAGCACTTTGGGCAGCCGAGGCAGGTGGATCACCTGAGGTCAGTAGTTTGAGACAAACCTGGCCAATATGGCAAAACCCCGTCTCCACTAAAAATACAAAAGGTAGCCTAGCATGGTGGTACTCATCTGTAATCCCAGCTACCTGGGAGGTTGAGGCGGGAGAATCACTTGAACCTGGGAGGCAGAGGTTGCAGTGAGCCGAGATCATGCCACTGCACTCCAGCCTGGGTGGCAGAGCGAGACTCCATCTCAAATATATATATACATATGTGTGTGTGTGTATGTATATACATGTGTATATATATGTATACACGTGTGTGTGTATATATATATGGGGGAGAGAGAGAGAGAATTTTCTATGTTGTATTTAATAATAATCACCTTAATAATACCCTTAGCCAAGCTGACACTATGTGGCAGACACCGTGCATTTTACATGTACTGCTTTGTTTGTATTCATAGCAATGCTATGAAGGTGGTACTCATCATCCTCATTTTACAGATGAAGAAAGTTGGGGTTGAGAATGCAAGGTACATGCCTAAGGTAATACAGCTGGGGGCAACCAACACGGGTGTTGAAGCCAATCTGCTTTGCTGCATAGCCCCAGCATTACTTCTGCCTTTGTGATTTTGATCATATTAGGTTTAGGACTATGGATGGACCCTGAAATCCAGAAGAATGAATCATCTGTATTTTTACTTTTATCTAAAATGTGTTTGAAACTATCACAATTCTCAAGCACATGCCTTTACACCCACACAATTAACAACTCAACAACTTGAGAATTTATGTAGCCTAATTACCTTTTGGAAAAACTAAGAATATTTCTTTGCAACTTAAATCAAATTGCCTAGATGAAGAAAAAAATTCATGTTACGTCAAATGATTTAAGAATATAAATCCTCTCATCATTTGTTTTAGTTCACTGAAAATTGGCTTGCTTTAGGGTAAACCACAGAAAACCAAATTGGCTGAACCTAAATTAGGATACATTTACTCCTTCTTTGGAATTATATTAAAAACTCCAATATTTAAATAAGTTTTCTGTTTCCAGTGACATGAATAATTTTACTCATTCGTACTTCTTAACAGCCCTAAACTTTATAGCATATATTAAACTTGGAAATTCAGAATGTAGATTCTGTATAATTTAATCAGTTTCACAGCTGAAAACTTTAAACTCTCCCACAAGCATATAAGGGAATTGTTCAGAAGCAGAGTACAGAAATACAAAAGGCTGTGAATAGAATAAAAATTTAATTATTTGCTTTGAATGATAGACCCTTGATTGCATTATATTCCACCTTCTTAGAAAACTGGCAGGTTTTCTTTATTATCCCTTCTGGAATCTCTCAGTGGGATATAAAGGAGCAGAGAGATTTAATAGCAAAGAGCAAAAGCTAAAGTTGTAAAGATTTTATCATTGAACTCTCTACGTATACGCCTGCTCATTTTCTTTATACGAATGCCATTGTTCGAGCAGGTCACAACTATTCCCATTAAAGTCAAAACCAAGCCTTCTTTGAACTTCCAATAAAATAAGTTCTGACAGCTCGTTTGAAAACAATCCATCTTTTATTAATTATCTTGACTAGAAGATGACATTGAAATCCAGTAATATTTGTACCAAGTAATATTTGTTACAGGCAGTACAAAAATTTGCAAATAAGGACTCATTTGGCAGAAAGATACCTATCTCATATCTCTAAATACTCTCAAACGATTAAGAAAGTAAAAAGGGAAAATGTTTTCAATGTATATACTGGATATTTTATGCAGGGTATCTCTTTTAAGTCTTATTAAGTCTCCCGGTCAATCACAAAAGAAAAGGAAACGCATTCATTATTAAAAAAAATAATGGGTTCTGGTTGTACAATAAAGAACATGATAGAGCAATTTGCCCTAACTTTTAAGTGGCTGTGGTGTTAAAGTCTGTTGAATCTATAGGATATTTATGACAACTCTGCTGTTTTCTCACACCTTTCTCCTGTCAGTTACCTTACACCTTTCTCACACCAAACAATATTCATTCCTTTACATGCTGGATTTTCAGTGGGTACTTAATTATGCATAATTTAAAAGTTCATGATTTAGCATCTAGTCAAATATAATGCTAGATAGCCCAAATCCATGTCATCTCCGTGTGCCCTGAGTACTGACTACTGACTTCCCTGCCCTCAATATTTTTTTTCCACTGTTGCCAGTCATCATCCTTATGAAGGCCAGTTCCAATCATGTCAGTTCCCTGCTCATAAAGAACAGAAGTCCCCAACATTTACAGAAGGATATGAATCAGTTGTAGCTGAACTTATCTTGAACATTCCAAGTCAGCATATAAAACCATAAGGTGCTAATTCATTTGTGCTTGAAGGACATAGCAATTAATCAATAGATGATTATGCACGCATGCACGTTTATGCACACAATAGTAAAATAAGCTGTAAACAGTAGAAGTACCTTTATCCTTTTTACTACAAAGTACATTATTTTTATATGAGAACTCAAAAAGTGATATACCCAATTCTTAAACTTTAAAAAAAAAAAATTAAACCTGTATTCCTTTGTCAATCTTTTGACATATGGTCAAGGCCTTTGACTATGGGTGAACTAATTGGAATTGCAAGTCATCTAACTCACAGAAACCTCACACACAGGCATTGACTTAACTGCAGTTAGACCAAGAACACAAAGACACTTGCAAAGAAATCCCAGGGCAGAATCATTCTAGGTTTTACGGCTTCCCCCCAAATTTTGAAAGTTGTTATACCCACATTTAATTCATCTGAAATGTTTTAAGTTGATTGTCCTATATTAAGAATGTTATAAATATTCAGCTTTGCTTTTACAGAAGAAAACCTGTCTCTTTTTGCACTTACAGTTCATCAGCTCATGAAGGTAGGCATAGAACTCAAGGGTGTAAAGGACAAACTTGAAGGTAGCATCCTTGCCTCAGGCATTGAGCTCTTGAGTTCAGCAGCCAACAAGCTTTATGGGGGGAATGCAGAGCAGTACTACAAGCTGTCCGTGGTAACTAAGCGAGATTTTAGTCACTGGAGATCTGAGTCCCAATCCTAATCACATTTATTAGTTCTGTCCTCTTCATTAAATCATGAATCTTTATTTCCTCATCCATAGAGTGTATATAAACATATCAACCTATCTCCTGGGTTTCTTAAAAGTTTCAAATAAGGCCAGGCGTGGTGGCTCACGCCTATAATCCCAGCACTTTGGGAAGCTGAGGCAGGCGGATCACAAAGTCTGGAGGTCAAGACCATCCTGGCTAACATGGCGAAAGCCCATCTCTACAAAAAATACTAAAAAAATTGCCAGGCATGGTGGTGCACGTCTATAGTCCCAGCTACTTGGGAGGCTGAGGCAGGAGAATCACTTGAACACAGAAGGTAGAAGTTGCAGTTAGCCAAGATTTGCAACTGCACTCCAGCCTGGGTGAAGAAAGAGGCTCTGTCTCAAAGAAAAAAAAAAAGTTTCAAATAAGACCATATCTGAGAATACATTCAGAAGCGTAAAATGACAGTAGTGTCACTTTACATTTTACATTCCATGAAATTCAAGCTCTTCAGGTTTCATCTGTAGTATATCTTCATCTGGTCTAACCTACCACAAATCCTGTGTCTTTTTCTCTTCCTTTCTTCCCCATCCCTCTCACCTCAGGCCACCCTAGGATTCTCCCTTCTCTTACGGACATTCAAATTCTGGCCAAATAAGGCAGTTCATAGTTTCAAGACTATAACCTATGTTTTCACCTGCATGATTCATGCTGCCTTGGCAAAGCAAATGTAAACATCCCTCTTCATTTTTAAAGAAACCCTACTCATTCTTCCAAGCACAGCTAAAACACCATCCATTCTATGAAACCTATTCCCTTTCTCCAGCCTGAATAATTCTCTCCTACTCTTCACTATCTCTGCAACTCTGAATCATGCCTTGCATTTTGCCCTGTATTAGTTATTTATAAATACATATTTCTCCCCTACTGGAGGGTTTCTTGAAAGCAAGAACCAATATTTCTCTTTGAGTCTTTCTTCACTTGGCCCAGCACAGAGTAGGAATTCCCAAAGAGTTCTGGAGTACAAATGAGTCAAATTAGCTGTGAATGATTACTGAAATATTCAATATTGCTTTTCCTTGAGTTGTTTTGGCTTCATGTCATATGAACAAACTTATATATGCAAGAAGATATAGATTAAATGCACGAATTTTCAACCCATTTATTGTGGGTGAAATTATACTGTTTCTATATCTTACTTGATGAAGGACATATAACCATTATAAACTTACTTCTCTTTTAGTCGATAAGTCATCAGTCAAGATACTCGTCCCCACTTCCCACTTCTCTAGTTTTCTCTTGCCCCCAGTTTAAATATTTCCCTGTTCTCACATTTAAATTACATCCTGCTAAACCTGCTGGTAATCTGCCCTAACATGAAAGTATTTATTTTCATTAGTGTGGCAGTTTGCAAAAAAGTGGTCACAAATTCTTCCCACCCCACTATGCACACTCCTTTGCAGTGTGACTTTGCAACTTCTCACATCCAGTGGTGGAGTCTATTTTTTCACCCCTTGAATCTTGGCTTGTTCATGTGATGTCCTTTGGCCAATGAGATATTTAGCAAATGTAATGTAAACTCTTTTTGCTTTTTAGGACTGCTGTAACAAATTGCTGCAAAGTTGACAACTTAAAACAAGAGAAATTTATTCTCTTGCAGTTTTAGAGGCTAGAAGTCCAGAAATCAATATGTCCACATGGCCACGTTTCCCCTTAAAGATGTTAGGGACAATTCATTCGTTGTCTCTTTCAATTCCTGGTGGTTGTTGGCATTCCTTGGCTTGTGGGTGCAAAACTTTAATCTCTGTCTTCATCTTCACCTGAGTGAAGATGTGAAGATGTATCTTCTCCTTTGTGTGTCTTCTCTTCTGTGTCAAATCTCTGACTTTCTCTTCCAAGGACATACACAGGGCCCATCTGGATAATTTAGGAAGATCCCATGTTGATATCTTTAATTTAATTACATCTGCCAAGGCCCTTTGTCCAAACAAGGTAATATTCACTGGTTCTGGAGGTTAGGATATGGACATATCCTTTTGGGGGTGGCCATTCAAACTACTATACAAGCAAAAACTTGAAAAGGACTTGGCCTTTTCAAGTGGCTTTGTGCTCTTGCAATTCTTAAGAATCCTGAAACTGCCACTGTGTGGTGGAACATTAGATGGACTGCAAGATGATGACAGGCACATGGCCAAGTCATCCCAGTGGACCTAGCTGATACCCAGCCAATACGCAGGAGCGTGAGTGAAGGCAGGCTAGACCACTCAGTCAAGCTTAGCCACCATCTGCCTATAGAGATGAGCAGAGGCCATCCAGACAATTTATAGAACCAAAAGAAATAAATGCTTATTTGAAGTCACTAAGTTTGGAAGTGATTTGCTCTGCAAAAGCTGACTGATTCAATTTGCCTTTTATCATTGTTTAAATTTTGTCTTCATTTCTCCTCTTTTTGAAATGGAACCTGCATCTCCTTCTCACATGAACCTCTCATATGAAGGTGATCTAAGAACTTCGTGTGTTTTTTTCTTTTTTATTTTCAGTGTTTAGAATGTAACTTAAGGCTTTCTAATTCTGATTTGAGTTCTTTGTTTCAAACTTCTCTAACTTCACTCTGGCTTCTATCCCAAACATTGAATAGATTGATAAGCATCTTCTCACCTTCTTATCTGAATACATCACACTGGACCACTCTACTATCCTTCAAAAAAGTAGACTTGTGATTTGAGGCACCATCTGTTTGAAAATAACGCCTGATTTTATGGTGGCTGAGAAACAGGCACCTCTGCCAGGACTGTTTTTATAGCAATGGGTACCTGAAGCTGTGGGAACCTCCCTGTCACACTAGGATGGGCAAATAGCTACTGTTATTCTTCTGTTCATTTAGACGTGGTAGGATACTTTTGTTGGAAATAGGGGTTGCAGTGACTGGGGAGAAGAAAGGTAGAGAGAGGAAGTGAATGGGAAAAGAATCACCAAATTGTCCAGGAGAGAAATTTTCTGGTAGGGCCTTCAGTCAGGTTACAGGGCAAACAAGACAAGGCCTGAGAAGGGGTAGGTGAGTAAGAACCAGCCTCAATAGGTAAACTGCTGTACGAACAGGAACCTGTGTGCCTCTCCACCTCCTCATTTCACGTTTCTTTCCCATTCCTCCTCCTGACTGGTGGCTCCCCCATCTGATCTCTCAGTCAATGGCACCACCATTCAAATAATGGCTGAAGAGTCATCCTTGAACCCTCTGTCTGTAGCCTCTCACACTCCAATACCAATTCTTGTTTCTACCTTCAAAACGTATCCACATTCCATTTTTAGATGACCACCTCGCCAACCTAGGTCAAGCCACCCTGCTCCTCATCTGGACCCCTGAATGGCCTTGCAACTGGTTTCTCGGCCTCTGTTCACAGTTCTCTTCAATCTATTCTCCACACAGCAGCAGAATGGGCTTAAAAAGTAAATCAGATCATGATAACCTCCTGTTCACTATCTTAGAAGCATCCCTTTGCCTACAGGGAAAAAATTCAATTTCTTACTTTTCCTGACTCCTGTGTGATTAGGCTCTTGCCTTTCTCTCAATCTCTCTACCACTCACCCTGTGTTCAACATGTTACCCAGTCAGTGGTTGTGGCATTCTGTGAATATGTGAAGACTCTCCTAACTTTGGAATTGTCCTTTTGCTGGGAATATTTCGCTGTCATCTCTTCAAATGGCATTTAGTCTCATTACAGAATTACAGCTCAGATCTCACCTATTCAGGGCAATCTTTCTACCTCTCATAAAGTGGGCAGTCCAGTTATTTCCTAGTCAACATCCATCCTGTTCACTGCATTCTTAGATATATTAAATACTCGTAACGATCCGAATTTCTTTATATGTGTATAATTAATTCATTATCTGTTTTTCATCTGTCATTCCATATAAGAATAAACTTTACAAAGGCAGGGACTTTGCCTTGTTTCCTGCTATGCTACTGGAGCCTAACATAACATCTATCATATAGGAGGTAGCTGGTAAATACTTGTAGCAGGAATCAAAAGGCTAATTTAACTCATAGGAAAACCATTCCTATTTTACAGACATGGAAAGTGGTCCATCGATGTTAGCAGATTTGTCTAAGGTCACAGAGTTTGTACAAGGACTTTCCTACTGCACACCCATCCCCAGACCTGTAGAACTATGGCTTGGGATTTTTCTTTTCTTTGCTGCATATCCAGTGCTGTAGATCTAATGCTGATGATTTATTTCTCTCTCCTTTAAAGTAAAAATGCAATTGGATATTTGCTTATTACTCAGCCTGAAAGGATGTCATCATCATCCTATTCATATTTTAAAATCACATTTCTTTAACAGTAACTCCTTGAAGGCATGAAAATGAAATATATTTCCTTAGCATAATGTTTTTCTTCTGTGACTTCTGAGTTTAAAGTAATGATTTCTCTCTGTGTGATTTGAACAAATATTCTTCATGTAGATAATCTGGGTAATCAAGCACATAGAAAAATTCATATACCTTTTCAATATATCTGAAAAATTTTCTAGTAGAAGTTACTCAGAAGTTATTCTACTAGAAATTTCTACCAAAGCATCAGTTTGGAACAGTATGTTTTTTTAAACAGATTGATGAGGCTATGGTACCTGGAACTGTTAGATTCTGGAAAACTAGAGACCACATATGAAGAAGCTGATGTGGAGGGGAAACATAGTGCCTATGGCTACAGATATATATGTAAATAAAGGGGTGCCTGGAATTTCCTCTCCTGTTTGAAGTCCCTTTCTCTAAATTTTAAAGACTTGCTTCATTGAGCTTCTAAGAACAGTTTTTACAGGCTAGAAATAGGGAGTGAAAGGACAAATTGTTTTGAAACAAAGAGGATACAGTGATGTGTATAGGAATGCTCTGTGTCAGTCAATGAGGCAATGAGAGAATGACCACCTTATAGGCAGACACTCCATAGAGATCTAACAAAAGCAATGAAATATGTCTTTATGTTGCAGAAGGTAGAGAAAACAAAATATATCTGAAGAATCCTGGGAGAGAATCCATTTCTGCTGCCTCAGTAGCACTCAGAGAAATAAAACACAGCTGTTCAGTTCTATATCATAATACCAGGTCATTTAGACAATTGAAAGGAATTCCAGTTAACAGCAGATTTGAGGTTCAGGTTGTAATCAGACAGAAGTAACACAAAAGATTCATGGAAACAGTAGTGCAGTCTTACACGTTAAGTATAAAATGCCAGCTCTAACTGTAGAGTAATTTTAAAACTGGGATTATGTAGTAAGTTTAAAACTATGTGTTGCAAAATCTTTTTTCTTTTGTTGTTTTTCTTTTTTTCTTTTTTTTTTTTTTTTTTTTGAGACGGAGTCTCGCTCTGTCGCCCAGGCTGGAGTGCAGTGGCACGATCTCAGCTCACTGCAAGCTCCGCCTCCTGAGTTCACGCCATTCTCCTGCCTCAGCCTCCCGAGTAGCTGGGACTACAGGTGCCCGCCACCTCGCCCGGCTAGTTTTTTGTATTTTTTAGTAGAGACGGGGTTTCACCGTGTTAGCCAGGATGGTCTCGATCTCCTGACCTCGTGATCCGCCCGTCTCGGCCTCCCAAAGTGCTGGGATTACAGGCTTCAGCCACCGCGCCCGGCTCCTTTTGTTGTTTTTCTAAGGAAAAAAGTTTAGGCCTTAATTTTTGGGCAATGGGACAGGGTGATGTTTTTGAGCTTGTGGTGACTGGCTTAGACTAGAGGTTTATGGAAATCAATCTAACATCCCTGACATATTTTGTTTGATCTACAAATAAGACAGTATAGCATGTTTATAAGTCATTTCTTCTAAGTAAAGTCAATATGCCATAAAAAGTATCCTATATTTGTGTACTCTGCATATTTATACCACTCTCAAGTAAATTCCTTAGGGAGAAAGAGCTCTAGAAAATATCACTGAATTTCCTTATATGAAAAAAACATTATAAAATGTACATTTCTTCACTTAAATGTACACTCACAAGTTTATGACTAATAGGCTTAACTTTTCCGTAGAAAAAATTATTATATTTTATGATATGAATTTGAGCTGGAAAAATGAATTTTCTTAATGTATAGTCATCTAAGTGACATCATTCTTTAATAGCATTGCATATTAAATTTTACAAACTGTTCTTAAGTGAAAAAACAATGTCCAGTGGCTGACAAATGCTGAAATCATTCCAAATAATTGTGCAGCCTAGGTAACTTAAATTGTACTGAAGAATTATTATCATTCACAATCTACTTAAAAGCATGGCTTTCTTACCATAATTATGGGTTATAAAATAACTTTTTAAAATAAACATGTATAATTCAATGGGGGAAAAATGGTCCATGCTTTGCTAAGCATTTTTGCCTTTTTTCCTTTTGCCATTGGACAGCTCAGACTATTTGTACAATAGCAAAAAAGACCACTTGGGGGCAATACAGTAATTGTTTTGCTCCATCTCACAGTTATGTAGGCTTCCTTGGTGAAAAAAGATTGCTGTTTCTTCTAAATTTGAAACCACATTTTAATATGTGGAAGGAAAAAGGCTGTATTTCATTTTAAACTTACAATGAATAAATCACGTAAGACAAATGCAAGTCAGATTTTCTCCTGAAGGGAGCAAAAGCCTGTCTTCCTTCAGCAGACAAATCAGTTTACCTAGTTGGCATATTTGAGGATATTTTATATTTAGAATTTGTCACAGCCTTTGAGACAGATCTCAAGGAATAAAGGATATTGTTTATAAAAATCTCAAAAATGATATACATTTAATAAGTTTCAAAATGTTCTGGTAAAAACTTACTTTTTTTCTATACCCAAAGTAAAAGTGTAAAAATCATTTAACTTCCCCACTGAGTACATATTCTGCAATAAACTTAAGCATTAAAGCAATTAATTTTTGGAGACAATTACTGCCATTATTTTCACTGTTATTACCTTGCACTCACATACCACTTTGTAAAGGAGTTATTTTTATTACTAATTATTCTTTTCAGCTATTTGATGAGTGGAGTCTCTATTCTAATCCATTTCTCTCTCCCTGAATCTGCTGAATACTAGGTACTATGCCAAGCACTAAAGATTTGTTTCCTATGTAAATGAAGAATAAGCATAATCTCTTCTTTTAAGGATTTCAAAAAGATTTAGGCAAGTAGATTTTTCCTCTTGGTTTTTGTTCTCTTGTTTGCTGACTTTATGTGATTTTTTTTTTCCTTCCAATATATTTTCCTGTCATCAGAAGATATTTAACATTACCACAGTGATGAAAAACTCAGTTAAGCCTTGTTGTTAAAGTCTTAGGGATAAAGATTTATAAAATTAAATTCAATAACTCTCTAGGTGCCTGTACAGAAATGAAAACATTTAGAAGATCGCAGGGAGTTTTGCCTTAATTCATGGTTCATTACCCAAAGATCCATCTTAACAATCCTTTCTGCATGGAGGGTAGTGAAGAAAGGGAATACAGCTGTTCTGTCTTTGAACATCTTTACGGCTTAGCTGGCTCATCTATTAAAGAAATAATAGGAAACTAAAAAATTAAGAGGGTGCTGCTCTCTATAGATGCTTAAAGTGCCTTGAAAGATTGCTTACACTAGACCTCTTTTCCCAGGCTTGGGTTTTACTCTAAACATCTGTTTATTTTATAAACTTGTGATCAGCAAGGCGTAACAGAAATCCAAGTGGCATTACTGTGCTGGCCAATGGCAGAAAGAGGAAGAGCCTGCAGAGATTAATTTTTAAGAGCTTCTGTGAAGTTCACGGGGCATACACTTCCGGGATCCAGTTCAGAGAAACAACACTTGCTCTTTTCAAGTCCTCAACCGGGCCCCATCCTCATCCCAGCATATACCTTCCCTTGATGGCTTCAGAGAGAAGCAGGCTCCCAACAGGACAGGTGAAGGGGAGGAGCTGAGAAGGGAAACACACATTCTATCCTCCAAAGTACTATTGAGGAACTTTTCGATCTTTCAAGTATCCTGAAGGAGGGAAGAAGGAATGAACTTACCTCACCTGATTTCACACTGAAATCCCTGAGTATTAGCTCACCTCCATTTTTCTGGATATATAATTAACACTTGCCTACTGATTTTCTAGTATTAAATGCAATAATAATTAGCAAATTCATTCATTAGTGTTAGATTTTACCTTTACATTGTCATTATAATACCTTACATATATATAGTAGGTATATCTACACATATATGTGTGTGTGTGTATATATCTACCTATATAAAGCATTATTTTAGTTAATTATATTTGCATATATCTATGCATTCACAACCCTAGTTCAGAAGAGAAAATATGCTTGAATTAACAACGATGGAATATGTAAATCCATACGACTATCTTCTGTTGTAGAACCTGCTCTTAAATCTTATTTTCCCCAAATGGCAGTTTTTAATAAGTTATTATTAATGAGGTACCTTTAATTACAATGAGGATGATAGATAACGATTCATTGATAAACATTTTTGAGCATCTGCCATGCGCCAGGCACTCTCTGAGGCTCTGGAGATGCAGACACATTGCTTGCCTTTTTGAGGCTTAGAGTCATCTGCTTAAGTTATCATTTTGGCCAAATGAAGATGATCATCATTAAAGAATAGTTTTCTTTACATTTAGGATAATAATCCAAGTTCAGCCTTCAGAATTAATGAATGTACAAAATGACGAATGTACAAAATGACTTGACAAATCTTTTAATAGAACTAAGTTGGGAATGAAGGAATGAAATGAATGAGTGAATGAATTGCTTTTAAAAAAAGACACAAAGTTGGCATAAAGAGTATTAGTGCAAAATAATTAAGTTATTCTACATTAATGTACTTTAAAATCATGTACAGTTACAAGGCAGTGACTCTTTTACTAGAGCAAACGTATATTTGAAATAATATCTAACATCAATGTGGCTGATTATTTTGCAGTTATTGTAAAAGTTTTTAAAGTCAGTCAGCTTTGGTCACAAGTTTATTCAATTACATGCTGGTTATTTATAATTTCTATTTATATAAAAATCATACTTTAAAATGAACACCCTGATGCAATTTTAAAATTTAATTCAAGCAAAAGTAGGTTAAGTAATACATCAACTCTTTTTATAAACTCTCAGGAGAAGACTTTTATTCACATTCTTTCTACAGCTGACATAAATCTCCTGGGCCTAGCGAAGGGCCAGATGCTCAGTCAAAAAGCCTTTTACAAGGTCTGCTTCATAGCCTGCAGTTTTAGACATAAAATGAAGATCAGGAGAACACTTCCTAAGGTTGAAAAACCATACTGTCACTTTATACCTTCTTCCAAAGACATTACTCATTTTTACCTTGGGAATATATGAGCGATCTCACCCAACATTATCAAAGGCACTGCATAAATATTGACGACAAATGAGGCTAACTTCATCCCTGCAACTGTGTCATGTTTCCAAAATGAATAAGGGATATATGCATCTTTTAAAAAGGAATCTTGTACATAACAACATTCCTTTCTTCGCCACAGTTCTCCTCTGCCCTCTGTGCACATTTGTTGATTGCATTGATGTGAGAGGGAACTGCAGGCACTGGAGATGGAAGAATGGTCCCCTGAAGGCCATGGCAGTGGTGGTAGAGAGTTGGTGATTTAGAACTCACAAATCTGACTTGAAAAAAGGCTATGGTATCCCAGACTTCCCTATTTCTATCAAAGCGGCCCTTATCTAGAAATTCAGATTATGACATCTGAATACTGCATTTACTGGAAAACAAATGATCATTTATATAATATTTATCTATATCATGTATATATCATTGCAAAGTAGAGTGGCTGGCTTACAGCAGTTAGGGATAAAGTAGACTCAGGCAATTTCTTCATGCATGCAGTTAAAATTTTTTAAATGACCTTTGATTCAATTCAATCGAAGAGACACTTATAGGGAGTTGATTATATGCAAGGAATCATCTTCATATAACTTTATATCTGATGTCAAATATGGAATAGCAACACATCTAACGTCTTCAAATATGGGATGGCTGATCAAACAATGAATTAATTTAATTTATGTCTTGACTGGACAAAATAAGGCTTTTGACAACCTTTTCTGCCAGAAGTCACAAATCTCTTCAGCAATACATTTTCATAAAAACAGTCAGTCAACTATGGTCAGAAGTATAAAGAATCTTCAGACATCATAAAACGTTACAGATATTACAGTTGCCTCTCTGTTGGGTAACTTATTTTGTGATTTACAATGGATGAAGGGATGACTTGTGACTTTTCGCTCTAAGAACCAAATTTAAATTTATGACATTTCTTGCAGTTAATCTATATGACCTGTTTTTTAAGACAGACATAGATTCATTTAACCAAAAGTTATAGTTAGAATATTTGTGAAAGGGATTTACTCTTGAATTTATAGATACAAACTGAAGTGTTTTATAATTCAGTTGAGAGCTTTTTAAGGGAAGACATTTTTAAATAAAATATTTCTTAAAATTGGATTTATTATACTCATCAAGTAAATGATATTGTCTTAACAGCAACAAATAGAGTTGTTTTAAAATCAGATCAATCGATATAGTGAGCAAATATCACATTTGCAGTTTTTTTCTTTTTCACATCTTCCTCTGCTTTTAGGTTTGAACATCCTTGGGAAACATCTAACGCTTAAATTTTTAAATACTTTATTCTATAGAATGGTATTAAAAATAGTTTACAAAGCTTCTATTTTCCATTATTCCTCAAATTTGCATTTCTTGATTTTTTTTTTTACTCTCTACAAAGCTTTAAAAGATAAAGTATCTCAGCAGAAGACCTAATTGGAAATAAATGAGCTCATAGTTATATCTGTTATTGCCTTCATACCTTCTTTAGCTGCCAGAATGTTCTATAAATGGCCACTGATAACTAGTTTAGTGGGCTTGCCTCATCACACAGTACATAAATCACTACTGATTTAACTAAGTCATTAGGGCTTTGAATTCAGGACTCAGTACACACACACACACACACACACAAAATTATGTTTTGTGGAATTTGAGAACAGTGTTTAATAACATGCTGGTATAGCGTGGGTAGTTTTTAAAGTGGGTTTTGGTTTTGTCCTTCACATTAGCAGTGTGAAATTTCTATGTATTTTTTCACATCTAAAAATACCAGGAGAAAGCAGTATTTCTGAGGATGGTTAAGTAATTTAACAGATGAGTTATAATCTATTTGTTTTAACTGAAATAACAAGTACATCAGTTGAAGGGTAAATGAATATCCTCTTGTTTTCTGAAACTTATCTGTATCATCAAGCGTAACTTTGGACTAGTAAGGAAACAATTGCTTTCTCTGCATTGACCCAGGAAGCTGCACTACCTCCCTCTGAGAGGAGATAACAGTATTGTCCAGAATAATCAGGCAAGATCTTGAAAAGATAAATCCCAAGGAGAGGATGAAAATGACAAGAACTGCATGCTTTCCTGTGCTACAACCACAGCTTCCATCTGTCTCACAGAAAAGACAAACACATGAATAAGAAAGGAAATAGCGAATAAAGCATGAAAATCTAAAGAAAACCAGATCACAAGGAGATTTCTTTTTTCATGATTTATTTTCAGGAAATACATGAATAAATACTATCATAAAAATTAGCCTGTTATTTGTACCAGGGTAGGGGGAGCGGCACTTAAACAAAAAGAGGAAAAATACTTTAAAAATTATTTAAAATATCTAAGAGCTTCAGTTTCCTGTTAAGATGATTCACTAGCCCAGGTGAAATGAGATCCAAGCAACAATTTGATAACAAAGAACAAATAACAAATACTTCTTTGAAAGGGATTCTAGAGCTATCGCGAACTGGTCTGACCAGTGGTAGCCATGGTCAGGGATAAGTGGAGTTGGGGGACGGGTGTTGTTGGAGGGTACTTGAGGCAACAGGCTGAAGGAAAATGTTTTCATTTTCCTCTTAACTCTCCCGTGTCTTCCCCTAGGACAATCATTGGTTGCTCCTTCCTTGTTAAGGATGCTAAGCCCAGGCCCGGGATTCAGACTGCTGAATTTCTTGGGAGAGAGGATGAAAAAAATGTGTGGAGTTACTGGTCACATGTGGCATTCACTCCTCCACCTACTGTCTGTCAACCCCCAAGCTTGATGATGTATAATGGAGGAAGGTGTGCTTCCTCCCAGTGCTTTTATGCCTGAGAGAGTCTAGGGGGTGAAATTCTGACCAGGAAAGTTACCTGGCTACAAAGGGAAGCAACCAAAAGTTATTTCTTCATGTTTGGAACACATTCTCTCCCTTCTCCTTGGATTCACCTGAAAGGACTGACCTTCCCCAAACACAAATAATGTCTGCAAGAGGACTTAAGCTCAAATGACAATATAGGGAATGCACAAAAAAATACACCTACTTCAAAAGAAAGGCAACAAACTGAACAACATATATTATACGGCCAAAATTGATAGATGAGGAATTTAAAATAAGCATGAGCAATATACTGAAAGAAATAATAGAAGATAGTAGCAAAATAAAATGTGAAAAAGAAATCATTAAAAAGAACAAAGAGGAATACGGTAAAAATGTTAGAAGTCAATAAAAATATACTTGTTTTTAAGTGAAGGGAAATGAGCATTTAAGTTATACATGCAGCATTAAATAAATAAATGACATACAAGAAACAACAGATGAGATAGCAGTAAAGCTACAGCGTAAGAAGGATTTTGATATAATTTGGGTATTTGCCCCCTCCAAATCTCAAGTTGAAATATGATCCCCAATGTTGGAGGTGGGGCCTGCTAAGAGCTGTTTGGGTTGTGGGGGCAGATCACTCATGAAGGGCTTGGTGCCTTCCTGGTGGTGACTTCTCCCTCTATTTGTTCTCAGGAGAGCTTTGTTTAAGAGCCTGGCATCTCTCTTGCTCCCTCTCTCACCATGTGACATGATTTCTCCCACTTTGCCTTCTACCATAAATGGAAGCTTCTTGAGGCCTCATCAGAAACCATGCAGATGCTGGTTCCATGCTTGTACAGCCTTCAGAACCATGAACTAAATAAACATTTTTCTTTATAAATTTCCCAGCCTCCGATGTTCCTTTATAGCAATGCAAAACAGACTGACACAGATTGTATAATTCAAAAGATAAGATTAAAGAACTGTCTTAGAAAACAGAAATGCTTCCAGAAAGCAGATAAGAAAAGCCAAATAATATAAATAGAAATGGAAGGATCAAATCTGGTCAACAGAAGAAGGAAGAATAAAAACAGTGAGCAAAAATATTTCAAGAAATCATGAAAACAAATTTTTAGAATTAAAGATTAAAGACATCAGACCCAAATTGAAAACACTCGAATCGTAAAAGAAACAAGTCCAGGAGGACATTGTAAACAGTGTGGGGAAGTGAGGATGGTAAGTGTCTTGATACAGTTTTTTTTTTGTATTTGAGGGAAAAAAGACCAAAAAAAGGAACAAGTGATTATTTCAACCAAAACTAAAAATCTACATTGTGATAATGGGATTTGGGCAAGTGGTACAGAGACCAAAAGAGTCTTGAGAAGGCAAGGTTGGGAAGCAGATAGAAATATTGAAAAGTCTAAGAAATGAACAGGAAAACATAAACACGAGTGCATGTTTTAAATTAACAGTGACCACTGTATGTTATATATGTAAAGAATGCACAACTTTTAAACTTACAGAAGAATATTTAAGCTTTACAGTGAAAAAGCAAACAAAGTTTAAGAGGGAAAAACGAAAGCACACTAAATAAAAAAAAAAGAAGATGCCAGAAATAAATTCTAACAATTTGCTCATGCCTTCTTCTTGAGCTGGAAGATTTTCTAAAATTCAAAATTCAATTTATAAAGGTAAATTTTGAAAAAAATCAAGTTCAATCATTTTTGAATCTGTTGAAACTATGAGAGACCCTGTGCATTCTTTCAGTTTCTTTCCATTTCCTCTTTTTGGTATGCAGAACAATAAAATACTGTAAAATCAAAATTTCTTTAAAATTTATGAAACATATTGTCATCACTAGATCTCATTTTCTGCCAGGTTGATCTGAGCTACCTTTTATAACTTACTAAACTTTTTGGGATTATTATTAAGTTCTTCCCTGAAATCTTCCCTATTATCCTTTATGTCATAGCTTGCTATATTAGGCACACTTGAAAGCTTTATTTTTCACTCAGCAAATATTCCATATTGACTGGTGTAATGAACTAGCATTATGCTTCCTAAGGGTGAAGCAAAAAGCACAAAGGCAAAATTGTATTTCCATTTGTTGCTTTGACTATATTTTTCTTGAATAAAGTGAAAAATTAAGAAAAACAGAGTATAGCTGTGAACTAGCTCTGTAATAAGTAGATCAAAGAATTGAACTATCACGATGAATTGAGAAAAAAGAATGTAGCCTTTGTGATCCCTAGTGAATTAAGCTGCTTCCAATTCATTTTTAAACCTGCACCTATTAAATGAAAATCTTTTCTTGCAGCAATTAAAAAGATGTGATCTTTGTTCAGTGGGATTTGATAACCATAAAGGTGGGAAGATGGCAGCCCAACTCACTTTACTTCAGCGTACTTGTGTGAAATAATAGCTTCAACTGAGAGCTTACCTTGACAGTGAAGCGTTTTTTCTTTGGCGGATTCCAAACTGTGCCAGTTGAATGAATGAATGCACGCAAAGGGGTTAAGGATGTCACCAACACATACGCTTTAAGAATCACAGATAGATCTTCGGCTCGAAAGATTGTTTCATGTGGAGCAAGGACTGTCGTTTCATTCCTAAAAAAATAAAACAACGTAGTTAGCGCTCCATAATGTAGGGTTGAGTATGTAATTTGCAAATTACCTTCAAGCTTTGTAAACTGCTACTAGCCTTTGTAGGACGCCCACCTTCAGTGTGTGGATTTCCTTGAACAATTTCAATTGCTTATTAGCATCACCACCAGGTGGTGGAGAGGTACAGCTAGAATGAGTCAAACTGATAATAGTTCCCCACTCCGCCAGATTTAATCAAAGTATTTTTAAAAAGTAAAAAAGGTGGCTGGGCCCAGTGGTTTATGCCTATAATCCCAGCACTTTGGAAGGCCGAGACGGGCGGATCAGGAGTTCGAGACCAGCCTGGCCACCATAGTGAAACCCCATCGCTACTAAAAATACAAAAATTAGCCAGGCATGGTGGCAGGTGCCTGTAGTCCCAGCTACTTGAGAGGCTGAGGCAGGAGAATCACTTGAACCTGGGAGGCAGAGGTTGCAGTGAGCCGAGATCGCATCATTGCACTTCAGCTTGGGCAACAGAGTGAGACTTTGTCTCACAATAAGTAAATAAGTAAGTAAATAAATAAATAAATAAATAAAATAAAAAGGTGGAAAGATAGTATGTAGAATAAAGTTGAATTTAAAAAATAAATATATAAATTAGTCACAGTACCCATGACCTCAGATGCACGGTACCATTGCAACAAAAGTGATATAAATTACAGTTTGAGTGAAACTTTCTAAAACCTTCTACCTCTGCCTACCTTTGCTCTATTTTTTCTTCTCTAGAAAAATGTGTTGTTTTTACACAGTGAACAGGTCACCAAGAATATGTGAAAATACTTTGCCCACTAGTTCAATCTTACCTAATGTCCCTACTCCCAGATAATGAAGAGTTAACTTAAGGGATTGAATGTTAAAACAAACAAACAAACAAACAAAAAAAGAAAACACTTCAGGTTACAAAGGAAAAGTAACACCAGTTTAATATTTTGTAATGAAACAAATATGCTTTCATCATAAATAATACCAAAATATATAATTATTTGCTTTTCTACATAATATTTCTAAATGTTAAATATCTAAGTTTGATCAATGAAAGGACTGTGCTATTTACATATATATATATATATATATATATTTTGTTTTTTTTTTTTTTTTTGGAGACAAGGTCTTGCTGTCACTCAGGCTGGCGTGAACTGGTGCGATCACAGCTCACTGCAGCCTCCACTTCAAGGGCTCAATTGGTTCTCTTGCCTCAGCCTCCTGAGTAGCTGAGACTACAGGCATGCACCACCATGCCTGGCTAATTTTTTTTCTATTCTTTGTATAGATGGATTCTCGCTATGTTGCTCAGGCTGGTCTTAAACTCCTGGGCTTAAGTAATTCTCCTGCCTTGACCTCCCAAAGCACTGGGATTCCAGGCACGAACCACTGCACCTGACCTAGTTTTAACTTTAAAATTCTAGGTTGGCACAAGATGCATACGATTCTTCAATAAATACTATTAACTGTTTAAATACTACTTAATAATTATAAAATTAGATAAGGCAAACTTATTTGTGTCTTGGATAATTAAAACCTCTTAATTTTTCACTATAATTTATCTACATTATAAAATCCTTTCCCTGGAGGAAACTTGGATAACTTGATATACAGCAGATACTTTCTTAGATGCTAAGAGCCATTAAAAAAAATAATAGCAGAAAGAATGCATCCAGCCATATTCATAGTCTAAGGCGAAGTCATTTGAGTATAAAATGGAAGCTAAAATTTTATAGTTTTGCATTGTCAAGGTTTTCAATTCAATTTCCTTTAATGTAACTTACTAGATAAGAGTCCAATTTACCCAAATGTTTATTCTCTGGCAGGACAGGTTTGAATTAATCTAGGAGAAAGTCAATGATGGCATTCTTTATTTAAAAAGGAGAGCTGAAAATTTATGTAAGAGAAACTAATAATTCACACTTGTGAACTCCCCATATCTGTTCTGTGCTTTTCTCTTGTTAGCCGTCTCCTAAAATGCATGCTGGTTATAACAATTCACACTGATTAGCTTACAGCTGTTCATGTCTCCAGTCCTCTGGTTTCCACATACGTGGCTTCACTGTTTTTAAAAGGTGACTCGAAGTACTCGGCTTTAATTGTATTCCCTGATCCAGACACACAGAGGGACTCACTGGAAGTTGCAATTCTGAAAAGATTCAAGAGAGCAGAAGACGGTCATTTTATTGTTTCTTTTTGGAACTGCTTTGAAAATAGAGTATGCTGTGTTAAACTGCAGGGTACATGAGAAATATGCAACCATTTTTCTCCCCATTCTGAATCAAACTTGGCTCCACTAAGTATGAATGCATATGTAGAGAGGCCTTTGTTTGCCATATGTTCTCTTACTACAGAGGAGGAAAACAACTGGAATAATTAATTTCATTTTCTTGCTCAGAAGGGGAGGTAGATATAATGTCTCTAACTGTCCAACATCAAGCTGATCTATCCTACAAAGTTGAGGGATGCATTCTCAATGAGGGGGTGGTGGCTGTAAGAGCAGACTTTTGTTTGTGATGAGAATATTACATAGAAAACTTGAGCTGATTCCGACAATACAATGCTGATATACTAAAGTTTGTTATGCTTCGTGACCTTGGGAATCTCAACAACAGGGCTTTATTGTCTAATAAAATATTAATTATTGCATTTTAAGGTATATAAAAATAAAGAACAATAATAATGCTTTACTTAAGAACACACATATTGACATGCTTAAACATAAAGGTATTGCATATACATGATTACAGAAATCAAATATTACAGAAAGCAACCAAATGAGCAGAAAAAGCATCCTCCAATCCACTTCTATCTAGAACCTCTTCCCACCAAAAACCAATGCTTACATATTAACTTTTAAAATCTGAATAAGTACATTGGGTCAGATGTATATATTTCTTCAATACAAAAGTTGATGTACAATACATCAACAAAATATCAAATATAAAATATCAATGTATCTACATGAACCTATATATGTACGTATTTCTGTTTGTTTTTTTAATTATCCCAAAGAGGTGTTATAATAATATATGTCTGGCTTATTTATACCTACTAACCCATCCTGGCATCCTTTCCATATCAGCATATTCAGAGTTATTTCATACATACCTCTTAATAGCTTAGGGTGCTTCATTAAATAAATATACATTTGATTTAGCCATTCTCTATTGTTGTGTATTTAGATTATTTTTGTAATGTTTTTCTTTTGCTATTTCAAAAGCACTGCAATGAATACTCTTATACATCTATTTTGGTGTACTTTTACAAATTTGTCTAGTGGCAGATTCGTATTGGTATGTGCAATTGCCAGGTCAATGGCAAATGCCCTGCAAATTTGTTAGACATGGCCAGATTGCCTCCCAAAATGGTTGCTCCAATTTCCACACTCTCCAACAGTATCTGGAAGTTGTTTTCCTAATCCCAGGTCACAGTGCTTTATTTTTTAATTATATAATTTATCCAGCTCTCAAAACAGAACAAAGCCTTTAAATTATTTTTCCCCTTTGTGCACATTTCATCAATACTAACATAGTCTAATTTAAAACACTTCACACTCTTAAGTAAAAGTCAGCAGAAGTCAAGCTGTTCAATGTATTCCCATACCTCATTATTTAGCACAGTGTGATCTTGCTCCAAAAAGGATAACTTATTTGTAAGTTTTCCCTTTTAATGAAGTTCTAATACATCATAATAAAGGAAATATTCAAATGGCTTTGGTTTTGGAGATGATAAATGAACAGCCATTAAGTTAATTTATTTTCTTGAGAATCACAACTTTTAAAAAGTTGAAATGTTTATGTAAGCCTTTAAATTTGCAGTAAGAAAATATGTGTTCTTAATTAAAATTTTACTAAATAGAGTTATGTTTTCAGAGTATATTACTAGGACAAGTTTTGTGTCTCCAAAGAGCTGATTTGGAGGCGTCTTTTGTAAAGTATGAGAAAAAGTATAATTTACTCTGATTTCCCTTTTACTTTGCTGCCAAAAAGCACAGAATTGATTTCAAACTCAAGCACAGTTGACATTAAAGAAGCTAGACATATTAAGTTTTTCGCCAAGATAATATCTCAATGGTTTCGAGGAAGTTGTCAAAAAACACGTCAAAAGAATACACAATTTTATGTCACTTTTTTCTGGTTTAGCTCAAGTGGAGCCATACATGACACTGAAGGGGTCCAAAACAGGAATTGCCAAGACTATGTCAGATTTCCACATGAATCTCTGAAACTCTGATCGGATAATGGAAATGAATACTGAGCAAAATAACTTTACCTTTATTTTTATATTTATACATATATCAATACATTCTAGGCTTCCTATTATATTATTCCAGGCTTGGATGTTACTTTTTATTATTCTAATAGAAAAAAAAAAACTCTGTAATTAGCTGTCCCCTCTAAAATTATTCTCATTTAACTTGATTATAGCCACAACTCAGATATAAACTTCATTCATATCTTTAAAAGCTGCAAATGCATTTTATGGAATTTCATAAATAATCGTGTAAACATTTTGGTGTCCTAGGCTATCATTTAACAGATAAAGGTATGCCTGGAGCAGTATGTCTTGTATCTTTCATCTGGCATAGCCTTCTAGGGCTCTCTCAACAGTCCAGTCTAATCCATTTATTACTCCATTCCCCTTCTCCATGGCCCAACCAACACACTCAAAGAGCCTAGAAATCTCCTACAAACAATGCTCAAAAGACCTTCTGCTTTTGGAAAGGATTTGGGTGATGAGGCTGTATGACACAGTCTTCCAAACAGCCTAGTTCATTAACATATACTTGTTAAAAATGTTAAAGTAACTTAATATGGAATACCTACCATGACTCTTTAGGGCTTTCCTGCCCCATAATATGCAGACTGAATGGAAAGTAGATTAAAATGTGAAATATCATATGGTGAATAGTGCTGTACTTTTATTTATTGGCTACTCTTAGCTTATTTTAGAGAGCCCTGAAGCCTGTAACTGTATGATCAGCAAAGTTTACGCAGAACAAAAGTGAACAATTTGTTAGGGATGCATGAAACCTGCTTTTCAATACCTTTTAATATCTGGTTGGGGAAAAAGTATTATGAAAATGATGATTAAACCAGAAACAGGAGACCTGGGCTTTCATTTTGGTTCTTGCCAACCAACAATTAATAGACTTGTGACATTGTTAGGAAGCCTTCTAAAATCCAGCACGTAAATCCCATGAGTCTTCTGAACTTCCCACATCACTGAACACTATAGTGACTAAAATAAGCACTAAGTGCTCAGGAAATAGTTGAAATACTTGTTCTAACAATGAACTTGTTTTGGGGGGTTAAGTCAATCTATGGCTTAACAAAATCATATTCCAATGAATTAAAAACATTTTATTTGATTATTTCTTTCCCTTCTATGTGGCATATGAGTATATACACCACAGTCAAATATTAAACACTGAAAAAACACTTATACTGACAAAGATTACCTACCAAATGTATATTGCATTTGATTTAATGTTTTGCCTTACAGCTAATAATTAATAGGGAAGTAATAATAAAAGTACAATTATATTTCACAGATATTTGAATATTGTCTTGCATTTTCATATTAGAAAACTAGATTTAGCTAGCATTTTCTTATTTCAAAATTTTCAATAAAGATAAAGGCCTTATTTAATAGTTAGCAATTAGTTTTGAGATTAGAAGTGTAAATAAGTACCATTTATGAGTGCATTAATCATTCCTCCTGCCTGAGGGCATTGATAAGTCTTAGAACTTAGCCTACAGGTATAAAAGCTCTGCAAATATAACCTCAGAACTTTCACATATAGTAAACAGAAACTGATATATGCACAAACTGAAGTGATAGCCAGGAAATCACTCTGTCAGTCAGGGCCCCAGAAGACAGCAGAGTCAAAGGAGTAACTGAAGAGACTATTAACCACGAGACAATGAAAGAAGGACTGCTAACAAACACATGGGTATAGTTCAGGAAAATCAACAAGGGGTAGAGGAGCTCCCCGGGGCCGACAAAATGGGAAGCTTTTACCACGCTTAGCCCAGGAAGGAGAAGTTTCCAGAACCACGCAAAAGCATTGTTATAGGAAAGGCCATTAAGAAAGACTGTGGCTACAGGTAGAAGAACACAGCCACTTTCAAGCCAGGGTCCAGAGGGGAAGGAGCCAGGCAACAAATACTCCCAAATTATTTCCTCCTGCCCTCAATCTCTCGCTAGATGCCAGGGGACAAGGATACCCTGTGGATGCAGTCTGTGGAGGACGGCTCCTTGGAGAATGATGTAGAGTAAATCTGAGGGGCAAATAGAGAATATTCAGCACAAACTCTACACAGTACTTGGTAAATACAAGTTTTGGCCTTAGTCTTCTCAGTAGCCACATGTCCTAGAGAAACAAACAACTGTGTGTGTGTGTGTGTGTGTGTGTGTGTCTGTCTGTCTGTCTGTGTGCGGTGGCTCAAGCCTGTAATCCCAGCACTTTGGGAGGCCGAGACGGGCGGATCACGAGGTCAGGAGTTCGAGACCATCCTGGTTAACACGGTGAAACCCCGTCTCTACTAAAAAATACAAAAAACTAGCCGGGCGAGGTGACGGGCGCCTGTAGTCCCAGCTACTCGGGAGGCTGAGGCAGGAGAATGGCGGCGTGAACCCGGGAGGCGGAGCTTGCAGTGAGCTGAGATCCGGCCACTGCACTCCAGCCTGGGCGACAGAGCGAGACTCTGTCTCAAAAAAAAAAAAAAAAAAAAAAAAAAAGAAAAAAGGAGCAATATTAGCTTTGATTTCAAATAAGAGCATTCAGATATGGCAGCAAGGGATAGCATAGGTTGAGCCACATAAAATTGCCTTTTGTTAGGTAAAAAAAAAATTGTTGAATGTTGATCAAATATCAGCAATTTCATCATACTCAATCTAATTTTTTTTTTCCTTCATCATGATGCCAACAGTGGGGAAGAAAGAGTGACTAAACATACTACTGTGAAAAACAGTTACAGTGGCTAGAATGTCAGTGGGTAGAAATGGCAAAAGGGGGACCTTGAAATCATTCAGTGAGTGTTTGGCTTATGCTTTGAAAACAAGAGAAGCCTAGTCTAAGTTGTGCCAGTTGCTAGAAGAGAACAAAAATCTTCAGCTCTGAATCTGTTTTCTCTTTGTATGATGCTGAAAAAGTCTAGCAGCAAGTAGACTAAAAGAATAAGTAGATGGTGTCTAAGTTCCTTTGCAATCTTTAATCTCTGTGATCCTAGATACAAAGTTATGATTTAAATATGTGCTATAAATGGCCTAATGGAGAAGATAAGTGGCCNAAAAAAAAATTGTTGAATGTTGATCAAATATCAGCAATTTCATCATACTCAATCTAATTTTTTTTTTCCTTCATCATGATGCCAACAGTGGGGAAGAAAGAGTGACTAAACATACTACTGTGAAAAACAGTTACAGTGGCTAGAATGTCAGTGGGTAGAAATGGCAAAAGGGGGACCTTGAAATCATTCAGTGAGTGTTTGGCTTATGCTTTGAAAACAAGAGAAGCCTAGTCTAAGTTGTGCCAGTTGCTAGAAGAGAACAAAAATCTTCAGCTCTGAATCTGTTTTCTCTTTGTATGATGCTGAAAAAGTCTAGCAGCAAGTAGACTAAAAGAATAAGTAGATGGTGTCTAAGTTCCTTTGCAATCTTTAATCTCTGTGATCCTAGATACAAAGTTATGATTTAAATATGTGCTATAAATGGCCTAATGGAGAAGATAAGTGGCCAGGGTCTCAGCACCGGAGCTGAAATGCAGTCCCTCTGTGAATTTGTCATGTTCTGGTAATTGTGAGTGCTCCACAGGGTCAACCAGCTCCAGTTTCATTTGAGTGAGACACACTAAGTCTTGTGGGAAGAGGCTGTAGCTGAAGAAGGTCCTATCCTCTAACTAGTATTTTAGGAGCATCAACCACCCTTTCACCTCTTATGCAGTGTATAAAATGCTGAGAAAATATATCACAAGGTAGAGTCGAGGTTACAAGCTTGATCACTCATTAGAAGTTAGAAGGTAAGGGTTATTTTGAGTGCATCTAAGGGTATTCTCAGTTCACTAGACTATAAGCTCCATGATGGCAGAGATTCTAATTTTTTTTCTCCACTGAATGACTAGTGCCAAGCACCAAGCACATCCTGGCACTTAATTTAGGATCTCAGATACATCTATACTTAATACATGAACTCTAATTTCTTCTTACCCAAGTAACCAGATGTATTTGCAGAAATGAAAAGAGTAAACAAGCCAACTGCTGAGCCACTTCACTGGATTTGTACAATGCAAACTCATTGTTCAGACCTAGGAAATGTGTATAACATGGGTGGGGATTGGTTTTCTCTCGCTACCACAATGTAGTGTTAGATTGGCACAATACTATATACACAAGAGTAGGTTGTAACAATCGCACCAAGGATACCCCAGGAAGGGACCCACAGCTCACAGATTAACTATCTAAGACCAAGAGGCCTAATATCGGCAAAGCCCCCTGGAACCCACGCGGTTCCACGGGAAACATAGGAGTGTGCACGGGAAAGCATAGGAGAGAATGTCACCAGCACACAGCCAAAAGGAAGGCTGCTCCTTACAGGGACACTGAGAAAGTGAAGGATTTGGGGGCCTAGGGTTCATTTATTTTACCAAATTGCCTGAAATTGGGCCCAAGAAGACATGGGGGAAACCAATAAAGATGCATATTCTAATTTGTCCAGCACATTTTAAATAGTTGCTAAATAATATTTTTCCAAAAATATTTTACAAATAATATTATAAATAACATTTATTTTAAAAAATACTAATTCCTGTCTATTAATAGATGCCTATATAGGTGCAATCATGAGTTAATTTCTTTACTTTTCTAAATTCAGTCTCTTTATCTGGAAAATTAGAATAATAAGAATAGTAATAACAATAACTTACCTCATGTAGATGCTGACAGAATTAAATATGAAGTTCCCTTAAAGTGCTTTGCACAGCATTTGACTTATATGCTCAAAAAGTGTTACACAGTTACTACTATTAAATAGTAGTTTAATATAGATTTTTAATAATCTAGAAATCTGGTTTCTAACTTCAGAAATTTCAAAGAGTAGCTACAATGTTATTCCCTTTGAGTTTAACACTAAGAGGTTCCCACCACTACTCACTATCAGATAAAAGCGAATCCATTAAATCCTCTTACAGCATTCTTAAACATCTGGTATTTGACATTACTCTCTTAAAAACAAGACCAAAATAAAACACAGTATCTTTACTTATGCATGGCCTGTAAAGACACACTGTGTCTTTAGTGATCCCCCTCAAATTTAGCATTGCAGTATCCCAGGAAAGCAATTAATTTCTTGTTCTGTTTTACTTCTTTAAAGGAATTCTGTATTAGGTTACTATGGATGGAGTAAACCTAGGACTGAGTCAGTTACTTCAGTATGTTTTTTTCAGTTACTGCAGTATTTAAGTCTGTTCCTCTGTATTTTGTTCAGAGACATACTTCTTTTAAAGCAACCAACACAAATTAAAACAGAAATAGCTTGTAGTCAACAGATTTATGACACCTAGACAAAACTCTGCAAACTATTTCAGACCTACACTTCAGCTTAAATAGTAAAATTTGGGGATCTGTGTACTCTGAACAATTCTATGCTTTGCCTTTTTTTTTTTTTTTTTTTCTCTCTTTAGATAGAGTCTCGCTCTGTCACTCAGGCTGGAGTGCCAGCGGCAGGATCTCGGCTCACTACAACCTCTGTCTTCTGGGTTCAAGTGATTCTTGGGTCTCAGCCTCTCGAGTAGCTGGGATTATAGGCAACTGTCACCATGCCTGCTTAATTTTTGTATTTTTAATAGAGATGGGGTTTCACCATGTTGGCCAGGCTGGTCTTGAACTCCTGACTTCAGGAGATCTGCCCTCCCTGGCCTCCCAAAGTGCTGGAATTATAGCCATGAACCACTGCACCTGGCCTAAACACATCGATTCTTTAATAAATTTTTACTTTCATTTTACGCAAATAGCATTGGCCGGAGTATCTCTGAGAGAATGGATATACCAAACACATAAAGGTATTATTAATACAGAATTCTAGCCTTAACCTAGGCAAGTCATAATTCATTTATCAACATCTGACATTATTGTATTACTACTTGTGCGACTTTGATAACAATATTTTATTCTCTATGGTTTCAGAATATCTTTCATATGATGTTATCATATCAGTGTACATCAAACCACAGATATGAATAGCATGGTATTTCTATACAGTACTCTTGGCAGAAAACCAGTAACTTTCACTTTGTTATAGGAAATGAAGTGTAGTCCGTGTCCCAGTGGAAGGAGAGACACAAACTGACCCATAAAAATGACCAGATCAATGACACAGCAATGTGCTCTAAAGGAGTAGTCATTGTATAAAATTTCCACCAACTAACCAATCAATCAAATGCTTAGGGAGCACTCAGTAAATGCAAGCCATGAATGCTCTTCTTTCTAGTCTTTTTCAGTGGAAGTGTCAAAGTCATGCAATTCTACAGAAATAATTTTCCCCATGGACCGCTCTATGTTTTGACCATGACCACATAAGAACCTTGAGTTCTGTTCATTCTTTTCGGTTATAAAAGCTGTGTCTAGACTACTAGTTCAATTTTCTTGCCCTATGATTTTGCTGCAATGACCAAACAGCATGAAAGACTGTTTTATTACTTTATGGCAGCTTAATTTTCCTTTGATGGTTTCCTGCATGAATTTTCCAGGGGAAATGACATTTTTTTAAAAAAGAAAA
This sequence comes from Theropithecus gelada, assembly GCF_003255815.1. Classification (NCBI taxonomy): domain Eukaryota; kingdom Metazoa; phylum Chordata; class Mammalia; order Primates; family Cercopithecidae; genus Theropithecus; species Theropithecus gelada. The sequence goes on along the minus strand of NC_037670.1, from coordinate 145,591,163 downwards.
ATGCTTGACTACTGCAGCAAGACCAAAGGTGGATAATTTAGTATAAATTAATGAGCATCATTAATAACAATTTAAAATACAACCTCCAAAAAATATTAATACATAGAGTGAAACAAATATGGTAATAGAATGGCAGCCTAAACCCACCCACTGTGAAAAGTAGTTTATCACTTTATTAATTGTAAACCTTTTTCTCAGGAATATTTTCTGGAGTAGCTATCAGATATTATTGAAATAATTTAAGTCAGAATAATAACTTACTAGAACGCTATAACAGTGATTTCAAATTTTATACAATATTTTATTTATATACATATATATATGAGAAAGTCAATTCTGATTTAAATGTAACACACAAATACTAAGGGTCATGGCTCCTATTTAAATGAAACCATGTGTTAATATATTTTTTATTTAATGGCAACTTCACAGGCAAATTTAACCTTCAATTTTTACCTGGGATTTTTAGTATAATGAAATGTACACAATATTCCTGTTAATTTACCTCTATTTCTATGTTATTTAAAAGTAAACATATTATATGTGAACCAAGAGCATATTTAAAATATCAAGATTTTTGTAATATCTAACTGCCAAAGGGAGGTAAGAATATAGACCATGGAGAGACAAGAGCCAATGGCCACAATGAAATCTAATGAGGGTTAGAGCTCCAAATGCCAGAAATAGGTTAAGAACATGGAAATATGTCAGAAGAGATGTTCTGTTAGGATTACTAAACCATTTTGCCTTGAGGTTCTTTCCCTCAAGTTGCTCAGTGATATGATTAGAATCTGAGGGGTTCAGGTTTGGCTGAGTGACATATAACACAAGAGTTCACTCCTAATAGATGAGGACCCAAGGGCCTGAGTCAGAAGCCAGGCAGAACCTGAGAAGAGTTTCTGAAATGGTGTCTCAATTATCAGCCTTAGCTAGTTATCCCCATCATTAGCCATGTACATCGGACTATCTTATATCTTGTATATGACTAAAGAATTATCCAATTAATTGAGCCAAGAGGGGAAGGGCCTTCCTGTCTGAAGTGCTAAATAACTGCTGGTCTTTAAAGATGTTAATGAGATGATTAAACTTTCAATTTTTTTTTTTTTTTTTTTTTTGCCTATTTTTGTCTAGATTTTAACCTTTGAATTTAACCTGTTTCTTTTCCAGGTAAAATTTAAGCCAGGACATTACATTCAAATGACAACCTTTTTTTTTTTTTTTTAAGATGGAGTCTCGCATGGTCACCCAGGCTGGAGTGCAATGGTGCTATCTCGGCTCACTGCAATTTCCGCCTCCCAGGTTCATACAATTTTCCTGCCTCAGCCTCCCGAGTAGCTGGAATTACAGGCGCACACCACCACACCCAGCTAATTTTTTGTATTTTTAGTAGACACCAGGTTTCACTATGTTGGTCAGACTGGTCTTGAACTCTTGACCTCGTGATCTGCCCGCCTCGGCCTCCCAAAGTACTGGGATTACAGGCGTGAGCCACCACACCCACCCTCCAATGACTATTTCTATAAGAATATTCTTCCAAGTTTTCTGTAATCATCTCTTATCATTTGTGCTGGCAAGATGCTTTTACCATATATATGAATATACATACATATGAATTATTTTTCACAAATTTAACATACGCTAACCCAGGCTTAGGGTTTTGACATCAGCACTTTGTCTCAATTAACACCACTTGTTTGCATGACCCTGTATAGCAATCCTAGACTTGAACTTCTGTTTTAAATTGCTAAATAAATGCCTAAGAATAGGTGGATGATGGATAAGAAGTCATTCATATCTTGCTATTTCTTACCAAATACATTAAGTATCTTAGAGAAAATAATT